>NC_087245.1:38945000-39092500 GCF_037042905.1 Lytechinus pictus
CCTACGCATCTTGTACATGTTAAAAAAAGTGCAAGGAATGTTCCTTTCAGATCTAAATATATATTTTTTTAAATAAGAAATCAGAACGCATTACTCGCACTCGCATTAGGCCTATTGATCAATATGACACCAATCCAATGCATGGATTTCTTACAAAGTAGTCCGTGCAATGTTGTTGTTTTTTGCGATTATTAAAATAGAATGATTCCAGTATCTAAATCTAAAAAAACAAAACAAGAACAGCTCGTGCTTCGCGCTCGCATTATCTAGAGTGACCTTAGAGGATACTTTATTTGTTAAAAGTTAAGCTAAAATAAAAACCTTCTTTTCACAGACGATCTGAAATTAGACATACTCAACTGTATCAACACCTATCAGAAAGAAATATTTTGGTGGAATATATATGCAGGGGCGGATCCAGCCTTCACCAATAGGGGGGGGGCGATTTTTTTTTCAGCCACATTTTCCCTGATCGGCCGCTCAAAGTTGCTTTGTGTTTGTTTGAAGGGGTAGTCCTAATAGTCACAATGCGAGCGTACAGCACTTAGATGATACGTTTTGACAATCTGACCTGAATAGGTATATTTGGAGTACTTTATGGAATACAGGAAAATAATAGGTACCTGACAAATCGAATTTTGCGAGCGCGCAGCGCGAGCAGAAAATGCTTATATTTAGACCTTGAAACAGAGCACTTTCTAAAAAAAATTTTTTTTTAATAAAACAAAAAAAAAAAGTTCGATTTCCGAGCTGAAATGTGTTTTTTATATTGACTTCAAAAGTTGACATTTTAAGCTCATATTGAGCAAGATATGCAAATCACTTAAAAGGCAATGCGAGCGAGAAGCGCAAGCGAAAATTTAAGATTTTTCAAAAAAAAATTCCAAGTCTTCCCCTCATCTTATTTAATTCACTCGTCTTCCTCCTCTTAAATTCCCCCTTCTCTTTTCCCTTCTTTTTCTTTTGTTTTTCTTTCTTTCCTTTTGTTTTTGTTCCGCCAATAAGGGGGGGGGGGGGCGGCCCCCTCGGCCCCCCTGGATCCGCCTGTATATATGCGCATGGTGCAATTAGTTTTCCCATCTCGCATAATCTATGTATTGGTGAAAACTGGATTGTCAGGGGCGGCTGCATGATTTCAAGACAGAGTGGACCACATTAGCCGGGGTGTTATTGGTGAGTGATGAAGTGTAATTACCAATACCGAGCGAGCGAAGCGGTACGGGATAGGACGCCTTATTTTAGTTTTATCTCAAAATTTATTCCCCCTTGTAAAATTTATATTATCTACTCCAGAAGCCGAGTTAACTCTTTGCACGCTGAATCTAATTTTTGGGGATAATAATGACAATTGTTTCCATGTTATTTTCTTTAATCCAAGATATCCATATTGCACCAATTATAGCTATTAATTATTATTTTATAGATGTTTTCCAAGAACTACTGCCTTTTATTAGCTTATCTAATTTGAAGATAGGGGAGAAAACTAATTATTACAATATTGTTGAATTTAATTGTAGGAAAGTCCTTCTTTTTTTGGTGAAAAAAAAACTTTGCTTGTCAAATTTTCCCTCCGAAAAATGTGCCCCCCCCCTTTTAGAAAATCCTGGATCCGCCCCTGTCACAGATATACATTGTGTAACAATGTAATTTGCATCTGCATGTATGATACCCATGCAGGACCTGTGATAGCGTTTCACGATAAGACTGATGGAAATTTGACAGGTAAAAGAAAACACAAAAAACTTAAAGGTTTTCACCTAAGATCGGTGGACAATTCGTCAGCGGAAGATTTGAAAAGAAAAAAAAGGCCGGTCCTCACTATAACATGGGGAGGGGCACACTTGAGTAAAAGCGGTATATTTACATTAAAAGTTTGGATTATGGCTTTTAAAGGGGGCAAGGGCCGACTGTGTGCCCCCCCCCCCCCTGGATCCGCCAGTGCACGGATGGGGTTGTTACCCTCTTTCCGTATTGCAATTATCTGTAAGCAAGTGAGCATACAGAACAAGCGAGAATATTTTTTTTTCATTTTGAATAAAGTGAACCGAAGTATAAGGTACGACAGATTATTGCAAAGTATGACGATTTGTAGACATCGTCATCCACCCTTTAAAAAAAATCAGACATTATTTCTTGTTTCAGAGGAATGAGGCGACGCGAGGATACAATTTTCAGAGTAAAACTTTGATTTCATCACTTTTAACCGAATAGCATGACTCGTGTATTTACGCCCGTGGTAGTTGTAGTAGTAGTCGTGGTAGTA
This sequence comes from Lytechinus pictus, assembly GCF_037042905.1. Taxonomy (NCBI): domain Eukaryota; kingdom Metazoa; phylum Echinodermata; class Echinoidea; order Temnopleuroida; family Toxopneustidae; genus Lytechinus; species Lytechinus pictus. The sequence continues at coordinate 38,947,264 of NC_087245.1, forward strand.
GGAGTAGAAATATTTTTAGTTGTAGTAGAAGTAGTAGTAGTAGTAGTAGTAGTAGTAGTAGTAGTAGTGGTAGTAGTGGTAGTAGTGGTAGTAGTAGTAGTAGTAGTAGTAGTAGTAGTAGTAGTAGTAGTAGTAGTGGTAGTAGTGGTGGTAGTAGAAGGAGTAGTAGTAGTAGTAGTAGTAGTAGGAGTAGTGGTAGTAGTGGTAGTAGTAGTGGTAGTAGTGGTAGTAGTGGTAGTAGTAGTGGTAGTAGGAAGAGTAGTAGTAGTAGCAGCTGTAGTAGGAGGAGGAGGAGTAGTGGTAGTATTGGTAGTAGTGGTAGTAGTAGCAGCAGTAGTAACAGTAGTAGCAGCAGTAGTAGCAGTAGTAGCAGCAGTAGCTGCAGTAGCAGTAGTAGTAGCAGCAGTAGTAGTAGTAGTAGTAGTAGTAGTAATAGTAGTGGTATTAGTGGTAGTAGTAGTAGTAGTAGTGGTAGTAGTGGTAGTAGAAGGAGTAGTAGTAGTAGTAGTAGTGGTAGTAGTAGTGGTAGTAGTGGTAGTAGTAGTAGTAGTAGTAGTAGTGGTAGTAGTGGTAGTAGGGGGAGTAGTAGTAGTAGTTAGTAGTAGTAGTAGTAGTAGGAGGAGGAGTAGTAGTAGTAGTAGTAGTGGTAGTAGTGGTAGTAGTAGTAGTAGTAGTGTTAGTAGTAGTAGTAGTAGCAGAAGTAGTGCTAATAGTGGTAGTAGTGGTAGTAGTAGTAGTGGTAGTGGTGGTAGTAGTAGTAGTGGTGGTAGTAGTAGTGGTGGTAGTAGTGGTAGAAGTGGTAGTAGTGGTGGTAGTAGTGGTAGTAGTAGTGGTAGTAGTGGTAGTAGTAGTTGTAGTGGTAGTAGTAGTGGTAGTAGTGGTAATAGTGGTAGTAGTAGTAGTAGTAGTAGTAGTAGTGGTAGTAGTGGTAGTAGTAGTAGTAGTAGTAGTAGTAGGAGTAGTGGTAGTAGTAGTAGTAGTAGTAATAGTAGTAGTAGTAGTAGTAGTAGTAGTAGTAGTAGTGGTGGCGGTGATGGTGGGTCAGTGGCGTGCACATGGGGGGCTTGGGGCGCTTGAGCCCCCCCCCCCCCCAATTTACGAGGACCCCCCCCCCCCCCCAAAGAAAATAGAATAAAAAAAGAGATGTTTGAAATATGATGAAATTGTTGCCTCATTACGCCATTAGTGGTGGTGGTAGTGGTAATAGCACTTACTCCAAGCCCGTACGAGCTATTTCAACTTGGTTCTCCCAGGAAAAAAAACGCCCAAAACGGTCAATATCAATCTTGCCAATTTTTTAATAACCTTTTCCAAGGGGAGTGATGAACTATAATTTGCTTTTGCACAGAATTTGAGATAAATATGAGACAAAACCTTACGAAATGTACAAGGGACGTTTTGAAATTAATCTATCAGTACATAGCGATATAAGATCCCTCTTTGCTATTCCGATTGGTACAACAAAGGACATTGTTTGGTTAAAGGCTAAGAGGATGATTGATAGTAGTCGTGGTAGTAGGAGTAGAAATATTTTTAGTTGTAGTAGAAGTAGTAGTAGTAGTAGTAGTAGTAGTAGTAGTAGTAGTAGTGGTAGTAGTGGTAGTAGTGGTAGTAGTAGTAGTAGTAGTAGTAGTAGTAGTAGTAGTAGTAGTAGTAGTAGTGGTAGTAGTGGTGGTAGTAGAAGGAGTAGTAGTAGTAGTAGTAGTAGGAGTAGTGGTAGTAGTGGTAGTAGTAGTGGTAGTAGTGGTAGTAGTGGTAGTAGTAGTGGTAGTAGGAAGAGTAGTAGTAGTAGCAGCTGTAGTAGGAGGAGGAGGAGTAGTGGTAGTATTGGTAGTAGTGGTAGTAGTAGCAGCAGTAGTAACAGTAGTAGCAGCAGTAGTAGCAGTAGTAGCAGCAGTAGCTGCAGTAGCAGTAGTAGTAGCAGCAGTAGTAGTAGTAGTAGTAGTAATAGTAGTGGTATTAGTGGTAGTAGTAGTAGTAGTAGTGGTAGTAGTGGTAGTAGAAGGAGTAGTAGTAGTAGTAGTAGTAGTGGTAGTAGTAGTGGTAGTAGTGGTAGTAGTAGTAGTAGTAGTAGTAGTGGTAGTAGTGGTAGTAGGGGGAGTAGTAGTAGTAGTTAGTAGTAGTAGTAGTAGTAGGAGGAGGAGTAGTAGTAGTAGTAGTAGTGGTAGTAGTGGTAGTAGTAGTAGTAGTAGTGTTAGTAGTAGTAGTAGTAGCAGAAGTAGTGCTAATAGTGGTAGTAGTGGTAGTAGTAGTAGTGGTAGTGGTGGTAGTAGTAGTAGTGGTGGTAGTAGTAGTGGTGGTAGTAGTGGTAGAAGTGGTAGTAGTGGTGGTAGTAGTGGTAGTAGTAGTGGTAGTAGTGGTAGTAGTAGTTGTAGTGGTAGTAGTAGTGGTAGTAGTGGTAATAGTGGTAGTAGTAGTAGTAGTAGTAGTAGTAGTGGTAGTAGTGGTAGTAGTAGTAGTAGTAGTAGTAGTAGTAGGAGTAGTGGTAGTAGTAGTAGTAGTAGTAATAGTAGTAGTAGTAGTAGTAGTAGTAGTAGTAGTAGTGGTGGCGGTGATGGTGGGTCAGTGGCGTGCACATGGGGGGCTTGGGGCGCTTGAGCCCCCCCCCCCCCAATTTACGAGGACCCCCCCCCCAAAGAAAATAGAATAAAAAAAGAGATGTTTGAAATATGATGAAATTGTTGCCTCATTACGCCATTAGTGGTGGTGGTAGTGGTAATAGCACTTACTCCAAGCCCGTACGAGCTATTTCAACTTGGTTCTCCCAGGAAAAAAAACGCCCAAAACGGTCAATATCAATCTTGCCAATTTTTTAATAACCTTTTCCAAGGGGAGTGATGAACTATAATTTGCTTTTGCACAGAATTTGAGATAAATATGAGACAAAACCTTACGAAATGTACAAGGGACGTTTTGAAATTAATCTATCAGTACATAGCGATATAAGATCCCTCTTTGCTATTCCGATTGGTACAACAAAGGACATTGTTTGGTTAAAGGCTAAGAGGATGATTGATGATGTTAATTACGAAATAAACACTCAATCCTAAATTTTTGAAGAGGACTTACGTCATATCAACCTTTCTGACTATATCGGGTGCCTAGAAAACGGAAAACCAACTCTGATGCATTATAATGAGAAAATGTGAAATCAGTGACAAGAATTCTATTATTTGAAAATAAAACTATTAAGAATTTCAATGATACCTTTATTAAGACTTTATGACCATGGATCACTAAACTTGCTCGTTTTAAAAATGACTGCAAAATTCAAACACTAAACAAACGCAACTGATTTTTATTTCTATTAATAAAATGTATTGCTCATGATAGCATATGATATTTGTATGTTTGTTAATATACATAACCTTACACAGTTCAGATCAGGGTATATGCGTGTGTCTCTGTGAATGTACTGTATCGGGGGGGGGGGGGGGTGATAATGTGTATAGGTGTGGTGGTCAACAGAGGGGCATGGGGTGCAATCAATACGCATTACAACCCATTGACGTAACCTTGATTCCTATATAACTCTTCAAATTTTGGAAGCATTGGTCATAATTCATAAAGTTAAAAAAAAATCATATTGTGCGACGCGACTGTCATTATTTCAAAGCCATCTACAGGCCACAATTTTACAATAAAGGTAGTTAGGGTCATTTTCTTTAAAAAAATGGTTTTCATTTCTTTTGGGCGACAGACATTTTTTCTTCTGCTTCTTCTCCACCTCCTTTCTTCTTCTTCTGCTGCTTCTTCTCCTCCCCCTCCTTTCTTCTCCTCCTCCTCTTTTCGTCTTCTCCTTCATTTTTATTCTTCCTTCTCCTTCTTTTCCTTCCTTCTCCTTCATCTTACTTCTTCTTCCTTCTCCTTCTTCTTTTCCTTCCTTCTCCTTCATCTTACTTCTTCTTCCTTCTCCTTCTTCTTTTCATTCCTTCTCCTTCTTCTTCTTCTCCTCCCTTCCCCTTAGATTCCTCCTCAAATAGTTCAGTGTTTCTTATCACGCTATGGACGTTTAAGAGAAAATATCTACGTATCTACTAAAGATCTACTAAAGATGAATGGAAACACTATTGCGATTTACGCCCTCTGCCGGTAAAAACCATATATTTCACTCAAGACAACACCCACCACGCATTTACTTGCAGATCTTGTATTAACAATGAGTTCTAAGGATATACATCGTAGAAACATTCTAAGCCGGAATTTTTAATGAATCATTACAAAATATTCTCATGAAGTAGTGCAATGCCATAAATGCCACTCTTTACTCAGAGCTTTCTCTTGAAATATACCCAATAACCAACGGTGCAAGGGAATCTCAAATTGAACAATGATTTTGATAGAAGCAGAAAATATTTTCTGGATATGGCTTCATCAAATAATAAGAATGAAATATAGATGAATAAATGTTAAAAAAAAAAATAACAAAACAAGAATCATTACATGTGAATTTGTTCATCATCAACTTGCTTCTACAAAACAATGAAAACAAACAATATCACTGAAACAGACCAATACTGCATAATCATAAATGTATCATTTATTCGTCCCTCTGCGTCACCCTTTTTCTCCACATATAATAAAGCCATTATTATATAAGATATCTTTCTACTCGAAGAACTACATACGCCATACACTACACAACGAATCACAGAATGCACATGAAATAGGCTACTCTACCACGAAAGTATTGCAGATAAGATTAAGATTGAGTTAGTCAATGATATATATATCCTGGCAAGCACAATTATAATAATTTTTTTCTTGTGTTTGCCATAATTGCATATACAGAAAACATAGTGAAAATCAACAAAGCATGTAAAGATAAAATAGGTTCTTGTACTGTTGCACATGGGATGCATATGTGGTGTCCCATCTATATATACTTGTGACTATTAAATGTAATGCTTGCGACTATTAGGGTGCGTTTATCCGCCACTTTTTTACCCTAGAATCATGATCTGAATCATGATTCAAATCATGATTCTGCAGAATCACGATTGCGTTTAGTCGAAATTGAATATAATCATGATTAGAATCACAAACATGGAACACAAAAAAAGGGGCGTTTGGAAAGACGTTTTTGCAGAATCACGTACGAAAATGTTCGAATAAACGATATCGTGATTTGAATCATGATTCTATATGACCTCACTGTGTCGGGCTACTTTCGGTTTGACTATTGCCAAGCTCAAGGCGCTCTATATGCTCATTGTATGTACATGATTATGTACTATGCATGCATTTCTTGTCATGTTCAAGTTCTGTGTTGGTCATCGCATTGTCCACTACTGTTCATTTTTTGGTTATGTCTTCAACTTCAAGTTCTAGTAAATGAATTAACTGGACAGACAATGATCTCAGTTGTTGTTGAGTATACAGTATCAATATTAAATTGGATCTACGCTGAAATTCACTTCCGAACACCATTTTGGATAAACTAACAAGATGAATAGAAGCATATGGACCCTATATGATAGAAGTAAACAAAATGAATTCTGGAAGCAAAAGATTTTTCGAGAGCCGAAACACGTGCAAAAAACTTCCTCTGTCAAACTGCGCACTAGTGATGCGCACTGGATTGGCCCGAATCTGAGGAGAAACAGCATTGGAATGAAGGTCGTCTAAACGCTCATTCTGTGATATTGTGATTCATGTTTGTGTTTTGAATCATGATTCAAATCATGATTCAAATCATGATTCTGGCTTGAGGTCGCATAAACGCAGCATTAGATGAATGTATTACTGTACATCTATCCAAACATATATGCTACATTGTTTGGCCCCTGGAGTAAAATGGAAGAAATATCCAGAATAAAAAGGTGTGAATTCAAGAGAAATATCAAATGAAAAAAAAAAGTAGACAATCACAGAATAAGACTAAAAAGGAGAATGAAAACAGAGATGTATGCCAAGATGAAAATAATACCAAGTAGAACAAAGCTGGAAAAAAACATTGATACATGATAACTATAAACTCTGAACATAATGATTACAGTCTGATGCTAACACTAACATTTAAGTGTGTAACAATGAGCATAAAGTAAGGAGTATATAGTAAACAAAGACATGCAACTGTTAAACCCTAGAAAGACATACTAAAATTCCATAATAATCCTAGATTATGTAATCATGGAAAAGTGACCGGAAAAGCTTACTCATTTAAAAGCTATACCACATGTATCAGTGTACACATATTCTCTGAAAAGTTTATATAAAAATATATATATATCTAAAAAGACAGATGTAAATGATATATTTCCCAGTTATGTGATATAATATACAAGATATAATACTAAAGTACATGTGAATAAGGCATAAACAGCATTAATGTAAATAGGAACTGCTATAAACATTTGATTATCAAACAGATGAATTGAGTCTTTTATCCTAGCTTCAGCTCACAATTGATTCTTTAATAATTGTTATGCTCAATAATTATTGTTGCATATTATGTTCGACGTCTGGAACTCAATGATATATCCGTTAGGTTATTACTGACTTAATAATAATAATACCACATAATAATAATAATAATATTGAAACCAAATAATAATCTAAATTCAAGCTTACATATTAAATTAATAAATTATCAAAGTGTTTAATTAATAAGAATTCATGCTTTAATTATCATGTATCATTACTTCACATTTAATATCTATCATACTTTCATCAACACATTTAAAGTTTACATTACATTCAATACTTTTATGATTATGCTTTTTTCTTTTTTGTAACATTGATGTAGTATTAACAACATCTACACTATGCCTTCATTAGTACGGCAATACTTCCAAAAGTTACATAGAATATAGATACTGATTCATGTGTTTGAACTAGATGGATTCTCGACTGCGCGCAATTGAAATTCACATCTCCATCATTGAGATTTTAAATACTAAGTATATTGCACACTTAACTTCAAAAATAAAAATCTGATCAGATCACTCCCTTAGCTATTCATGAACAAATATGAATTCTAAAACGAATGTTCTAGCTAATGTGATGAGCCGTGATCTTCATGACCTTTGACCTTCTGACTCCGAATCGGATGAGATCATTACATATTTAATCCATTATTCATCAAAGGGGGCTTCATTTATTGTAAGGATAAGCAATTTTCATATGCATATGCATGACCTCTGTGACCTTTGGCCTCGACCTCATCAATTCTATTTTGGTCACATCATTGTCATTCCCATATGCAAATAGAGGTAATTCCGCCCAAGTCAAAATTTTTTTTTTTGGGGTGGGACCACTGAAATCTGTTCAACTTTGTAGGAAAATTTGACTTATAAGAGGTATGTATCACATGTTTTGAATAATCTTCATTTATGACCAAATTATATCACCCATTATTTACACCCCAATCTTTGTTCAATCACTGACACATGCGGACTTTGCATTCCCTTGTCAAAACTCCCCTCTGCCCAAAAACGTTTTGCGGCAGCAGCCAAGACTTGGAATGCCATCCCTCTTCCAATAAGAAATGCTTCCAGTATTCTTGGCTTCAAATCTTCCCTCAAGACATACCTTTTTCCTCAAGAATTAATTTCCCTTTTTATCTCGAATGACTGATTGTGGTTATTATTGCAAATGTTAAGTTATTATTCATACATTGTTCGCGCGATGGTACTTTTTGTTTTTAGCGCCTCTAAATATCCATAATTATTATTATTATGATATTCTTTGTTAAAATATTCATTATGATTTTCCTTCATGTTGACACATTCTTTTCTAGATGCAATGATTTGTTTTTCAAAATTTTGTTGTTATATGATTTTCTTGATAAGTTTGACTGGCACAGATTGCAACTGATTTTGTTTATTTTACTATTACTATCTTTTTTTTATTTTGTATATATATGTTTGTAATTCTATGTGTTTTTATGTTATGCAGGGCCCCCTTGTAAAACAGTATTTAAATTACTGATGGGGCTACCATGTTGAAATAAAACTAAATGAACAAATAAATAGATAAATGAATGAATAAATAAATAAATAAATCTTGTTTAAAAGATTGTTTTGACTTAGGCGATTATTTGACTTATGGAAGGTCGACTTCGGCAGAGTTACCTGTATGAGCCGAGGATGAAGTTGATCTGTTTTACAGTTCTTGAGTAATGGTGAGAATAAGATACATCTATTTGTACATATCACCAGACATTTAACTCAGATAACTGTCACTCCCGTATGGGTATACATGCACCACATTTGCGGTAGATCTGTAAAACAATTCTTCCATTCTTGCGTGAATGAAAACGGGACGGACAGACGATGACCGAAGGACATACTGCCTCCTGCAGCCACCTATGGTGGCAGGAGGCATGAAAATCGAAATTGAAAATGGATTAGAAATACAATAATACTATACAAATGCATCATAGAAGTACTGATTTCATTTGAATACAAATAGATAGAAAAATTGTTCCCTTAAGTCAAGTGCACATAACTCTCTGAAGAGTATTAAAGTACATCAATATAATCAAAGGTGATTATGAATAGTACCATATTTTACAAATTGATTAATTATTTTGTTTATTAATATTTAGTCAAATTTTCTGCTTATGTGTAAGTATGTCCATATGACCCCCTAAATGGGGGCCTCCCCGACATGCTTTGTGATATTTAATTGTGAAGTCAGGTGATAAAATACTAGTATATTTTATTCAATGAAGTTCGTTTCTCTTGGCTGGCCAAACATTCTAGTGTTGTTGTCTACATTTGACACTCGGCATGAAGGAGTGCATTTTGCGGTGGAGTTCACTAACTTTTGAGTACAACTGTATTTTGGTTAAGAAGCATGGCAAATGTAAAATACACGACACATTTCTTCTCTCTTCAAACTACTGTCACTTACGTCGAATGACCTGATGACCTTTGATTTGAGGTCATTATACAAAATTGCAAAGAAATTGATTATTCATAAGGATATGATGGTCTGTAAAAGAGCAAAAAGATATATTTTGGGGGCATTTCATAGTCCATCAAAGGGAAAGTTGTCCACATGTAACATCACACATCTTTGTCGCATTGCCAATGAGAGGATGTCCATAGCATTAGTAATCGTAATATTCAAATGCTCATAACTTTCTCATTATTTGTGCGATTTTCCTCAAACTTTCTTTGTTCTTCTTCTTTCATTTTTCTGTGTCCACACAAGGCCACTTGTTCCATAGGTTTCATTCCCCTTTAAAAATAGTACCCCCTACGAGGTGTTCCCTTACGGCCTCACATACATACACAGGCTTCTTTTAAGAGGTCCTGGCTCATTTATATTAATCTGTATTAACTGTGTATGTTCTTGATTGTAATGTTTGCCAAAGAAACTGAACTGAATAAGCCTGTTCACGGTTGTAAACTGCGCACGAGCAGAAAAAGGTCATTGGAGACAACCATGAAGGTGGCTTTCAAATTCACTGACATAGGCATTTGTGATTTGATGATTATTCATGTATTCCTTTCAAAATATTTATCACGTCCAAGCTGAAGAGTAATAAATAGAGCCTTCATAATCACTGGTATTTGACAGTAGCCTAAACAATAGTCAAATGTGCCAAAGGCAGACAATAAAACAGATTTCCAAACTTTATCCCTGATGGACTATTCTAGTCACCTGGTCTACATGGTCTATACAATGCCTTTTGTTCTTAGAATTTGAATACTCTACCGGTAAAGATTACGCAACATCTACATTTGAAAATGATAGTGCTTATCCTAATGAAAAATCACAAAGGTCATTTGAGAAAAGTTGATCATGAGCTAACCGTGAACTGGCTTATTGAATAGCTTCGGCATTAACTTGTGCAATAGTCAGATCAATCAGTGCATGTAAATATCTTGAGAACATAACTATCAATCATTCACATTAGAATAATAATAACATTCCCAACAACAGTCAGACTCACATATGTAAGTGACTTTGGTTATCCTGCCAACATTACCATCAATCATTTACATTAAACAATGTTCAACATTTTTACAATAGTTACTGCAGAATATAAAGAGAAATAAAACAAATAATGCATAGTAATAATCATCATCCGAGTACTGATTTATTTAGTGTCAGGAAGCAAACACATATTCAACTCTGTGTATTTCATTAACATAGTATTTTTCTTATTATCAATAAGGCACTTTTAACCTCACAAACTATCCAGCCCCCAATAAGCATAAGGCAGTCGTAAAAATGTTCAAAATTAGAGATAAAGGTGCATTTCATGTCTATCATTTACCTCACACAATGATACGCTTATGCATAAAGACAGTCACCTTCACTGTTGGTGAAGGTGATGGGTAAACTATCACGAGGCAAGCCGGATGTAGCTATCTTTCCGAAGCAAAGCTGAGGAAAGATAGCGTGTACATCCAGCTTGCATAGAAAGTGATAGTTTGCCTCGTCACCTGAAATCAAGAGGAGATTATATGCTTTAAATTCCGCATCGAGAACCACTATAAATGAAGATGCCAATATCAATACGTCTCTAAAAGAATTTATTTTTTAAATCAAGGTTTCCTTTGAAAAAAAGATCCATCGAGACGATTATGCTTGTTTTAATGCTAGCGAGTGTGTAAACTGCGCAAGCATCTGAGATCTTGCTCCAACAAGATTTATTGTGATCTCACAAATGAACTTTACCATCACAACAAAAAAATCGAGGGGCAATGCACCTTTTTGCATTTATGTACACTGCATGCGCCCATCTAGATCTTGCACGATCGTCACTGCAGGTGATGGAGAATGATGGACCAAAAAAATAGAGTGGCAAAATTCGCACATACTCCAACTAATTCACAAAGCGTTATGACCCTATGGGCTGAAAAAGATCAGCGAAACAAAAAAGGACCATCACTGCGAGTGATGATTGATGGGGAAACTACCCTATATCACGTGACCGAATTCTGACCAATCCTGTAGCAAGATTCTGAGTACGTGGAATATAAAATAGTATAATACCATACAATGTTATTATCAGTCTGTGTACAGAACAAATGTTTAAATATTGTCATTTTATTGCATTCTTGCTATATCTTTCTGCACTGTTGAATAGATATATTCCAGAATTATGAAATAATGATTACTTTTGTAATTGTTGAATCTAAGCATAGAGGTGTTGTGGCTCAGTGGATAAGTCTCCAGATTTTGGATCCCAAGGTCTGGGGTTTGAGCCCCACCACAGCACTTGGTTCCTATGGCAAGGTGTAAATCTACATTTGCCACTCTCCACCCAGGGTATTACAAGGGTACCCGGTAGAAAGAAATTCCTTGAATGCTCGAAATGTCCGATCAGGGTGGCCGTGCTAAAGCCTGGGTAATATTATGCAGCGCTTAGCCTTAGAAACATTTACTAAGTGCTTTATAGATGTTGCATATTATTATTATTATTTATTATCATTTTTTTTTTTTTTTTTCATTTTGCCTCCGACGAAGATTCTGCTAGGATCGAAAGCTTAGGCCCCTTTTTGACTTTCTAATTTACTCCATTGGCTCTCTTTTATTAGATAGGCAGTTTTCAGCAGCTTCTTTTTGCCATTATTATTATTTAGTAGGAATTAATTCCCTGAACTTAATCTCTTGTAGGTTAACATCAAAGACACACATGTGCTATAGAAATATATAATTAACATAAACTCCTTTTATCATTAAAACTATGGCTCTGAATAGTACTCCTCTGATATAATACATTTACATGTTTATTCATGTAAAATTTGAAAATAATCTCTGCTTAATACCAAATATCATGTAAGTCCACCTAACATAGTTCAAAAAGCATTTCCATTTTAAGATTTAAATTGGTAGTGATTTTTTACATGATTGCAAAGAAAGCATGAATGCTTGTAAGCAGCAACCAGAGGACAGACAGCTTAAGGTCCTCTCCAAGGGACCTGGTAATGAGGATTTAAATGCCTTACCAAAGGGCACTAGCGCACCAATCGTGAATCGAACCCGGGTCACCGGAATACGAAATCCCCGCTCTAACGACTGAGCTATCGCGCCTCCTCAGAAAACAATATAAAAGAAATGACAAAACTAATAAGTTATCAAATGAGAGAGGATATATTTACCAAGATTCAACAGTTTTGTAAACTGTGATTTTTTTTGTGGTCACCTTAAATGATTTCGATCCTCGACCTTTGACCTTCTATAACAGTAAGTTGTGAATGGAAGAATTATAAATGATACTAACATACAAGTCAACCTTCTGATTATTAGTCCTGATGGCACTTTGTTAGCAAAAATAATTCACTGCACCAAAATGCAATGATCTGATTTATGAATACATTTGCAGCTGAAAATTTGCATCCTTATGATAGTCATTTTCAAGGCAAGAAACAATTATAAAAAAGAAAATCCTGTGCTGTGACCCAATATCTATACTCACTGAAATTTAGTGTCCCCCTACTGAATATGTTCACAACACAAAAAGCTGTTGCCATGTTGTTTCATAACCTTTTTTTCTTTCAAGTCTCCGCAGCTTCTAAAGCCAAATTGGCAACATCTGTGGTTCTCTAGTTATGCAATATTTTGTAAGTACATGTCCGGCCCCAAATTGCTCAAGAATGTGATTTGATTTACAAATCCAATCTCATCCACCCATAAATGAAATGGGGAAAGTGTCATGGATGCAAAATGTTCTCACAGGACAGTTTCATTGAGAATGTTGTAACGAAGCTGAATGCTGACGGCTCTCTGGTCTCATATATACATCTCCGTTCCATCATCATCCCCGTCTTCAGGGTTATTGGTGGAAATCCAACGTCCGATGGAGGACGCAAGGGCAGCTACCCATCTATCATGGAGAAGTGAAAAAAAAATTAATTTGATACAATATTCACATCATACATCATTCTCGAAAATCATTCTATACAACATTTTCTCTTTAGTTACTGAATTTATTGACCACACGAGGAGTGAGTCATTTACACTTTCATCAATTGAGTGCCCAAAGTAGACCTAAATGTATCATATCCTGATTATATGAGAATCATGATGATGATGATGATGGTGATGATGGTGATGATGATGAAGATGATGAAGATGATGATTGTGATGATGGTGATGATGGTGATGATGATGATTGTGATGATGATTGTGATGATAATGATGAAGATTGTGATGACGATGATGGTGGTGATGATGATGATGGTGATGATGCTGAAGATGAGGATGATGATGATGGCGATGATGGTGATGATGAGTAGGAACATGGATAGGAGGATTACGATGGCATCGAGGTGATTTTGTGGTGCTGATGCTATGGCAGTGTTGAAGACGGACAGTAAACCTGCCCGTAACGTTGAGTCTTCCAACCTGCTCCAAGCCTGCCTTCTCTCAATGAATTTATGGATATACATTCGTATCTAGAAAGTTTTTTTAACAAACATGCATTTTATTTGTTTGACTTTGCTGGCTTTCCATAGTTGTGATTGATCAGATCAATAGCAATTCTTTGTAAGATGGGCCCCAGAATTACCTTTTCCGATCCGTGTCATGATCAGCAAAGAAGTAGAATTCTCGAAGCTCCTCATCGGGTGGTTTGAGGATGAAGGCAAACTTCTTACCCTTCAGCTCCGTCTCTTGAAGGCTGTAACCATGGAGATGGACCACGCCTGGGTAAGAAAACGATTCACATTAGGAAGAAATATAAACATAATGGCCCGAATTCACAATGGTGGCTTCTAAAACCCTCGGTTGAACCCATGGTTTATGCATATTTCCAGTATAAATTACGCTTATTTACCGCGTACATTAAAAAATTCCAATGCTGAAGCGCGCTTTGTCGCAACGTGCCAAATTGACGCCTGTTGCCGTGGTTATCCGCGCTATTTTATTCATGAGTCCACTTTTTTGATTAATGAGTCCACTCTTCAAACAGTGGACTCATGAATAAAATAGCGTATCTAACCATGGTAACAGGCTTCAATTTGGCGCACTGTGACAAAAGCGCGCATCAGCATTGGACGTTTTTTTTATACACGCGTCCGATACGCGCTAAATTAAGGGTAAATTATACAGGAAATCTGCATAAACCATGGATTCAACAGTGTCATTAAAGGAGAATGAATGGAATGACAAAGAGACTGAATAGTTATGTTTGGTCTGGGATCTGTGATGTGACTTTGTAAAATACCTTGTGCTTCCAGCGCGTTCATCTCCTTGAAGTAATAGAGACAGGCATCTTTGAGGACGCAGTAGCGTCTCCGAGGATTCTTCATCTTGCCGTTCCACTTGGTTATGTACCCAGTGCATTCTGGGTCCTTGATGGACAGGGCCGGTATACTAACGTTGTGGGTGCTGATATCGAGCCAGACGTCCGTCTTGTGGTTCGGGTTGGCTGCATCGTTAATCGCTTTGCCCCAACTGGGAGGAAGACACGAAAAATGAAATGGGGTCGTGGAGTAATTCCTAACTAAATAAGATAAGTTAAACAATAAAAAATAAAATTCACCAAAATCTGATGGCTAGTCAAAAGATGACATTTCCTATCAAAATTTGACAATTTTGACATGAAAAACTAATCAAACTTCATCAAAATCTGATGCAAAGTTAAAAAGATGATAATTCCTATCAAAACCAGACAAAGTTATCACTGAAATATCATCAAAATTCATCAAAATCTTATGTAAATTAAAACAAAGATGACATTTTAAATTCATTATCCATTTCACTAAGCATATATGCACACCTTGGTTTATATACCAAAGACGAAATGGCTTACATCAAACACAACTTATTTTGTCTTTTTAAAAACTTTATTATATGATATAAATTTATATAGACGAGAATCTTTTATAAGTTATAACCATTACTTATATCTTTACTTAGGTAATTCATATGTTTACCAATATCTAGAAGAAAGATATAATGCTTTGTATGTTATTTACAAAAAGCTTTAGGGATTTTCCCTTTTGTGGCAAACTGATATTACCCATAGAGGCAGTATGTCCACAAGTTAAACATTTCACCATTTGTAGAGTTTAAACATATTTACTTAGAAGAACTGTGCAAATAAAATGGGAGTACTGAGTACATTACAGATCATCAAATATCAGCTCATCGACTGTTCGAAGCAAGGCAGATAGACAAAATAGATAAATATGATAAGAGAGAGAGGGGAAAGAGAGAAATGGAGAGGGAAAAAAGAGAGAAGAAGAAAGTGTGAGAAATAGAAAGAAGGACTAGAGAAGGAGACAAACAGACAAAGACAGAGAAAGAGGCAGAGAGAGAGAAGGGGGGGGGGTAAATATATAATCATGTATATAGAAGGTTTTTAAGCATAGATCAAACAACTAATATCAAGGTTTTAATTCCACTCATTACATCAGAAGTGACAAATGGAACATTACAATTGGAAGTTCACAATCACAATACATAAAACATCTGGGTCCCGTAACACAAAGGTTAGCGATTGATCGTACGCTTGATTTTCACGTTTGATTGTACATTGTAGTCCATGGAATCAATCGCAGAAAAATTTTCTACGATGATTGCAGGCCCAAGGTAGTCCGCTGTGCAAACCCTTCACTCGAGTAAAGGGTCTGAATGTGCAGCCTACTCATGCCGTGTGTACTGAATGCCCTCTCCCACAGAACAGCAAGTTTTGTATGTGCTAGTCTTTGCGTGGAGACACACTTGCTGATCAAAGTTTCAATCGGGTCTGTGCCTGCAGACTAGGCCCTAGGAGTGATTGTAATCAATGGGAAATTCATGTTAACTTTTTTTTTGTCATGAATATCAAGATTCTAATTGTTGAATTGAACCTTGTTAAATTTCTCAGAAATTATGATGAACGAAGGGGGGATGAAACTTACCTGCTCCTTTCTTCTTCATTGGAGGTGTAGAATACATACGTCCTAGCGCCCTCTTTGGTTAATTTGAAAGAGAACTGCTTGCCAGCATCCCTCGCCTTTGTTACTGTGTAGTTCTGTAGTACTATCGCTCCCTGGGGTAGAACATCCTACAACAGAGCATCCAAATATGAGAAAATAAATATGTGATTCAGTTATGCCTGTGTATATTACATCCGTACAATTGCGGGAGCATCGTGAATTCGATTCTTCCATCTACCAAAGGGTCGCAGAAAATATTGCTACATATTTTGATGGTGAAAAATGTGCACCATAACATGCTATCACATGTGTCTTGAGTGGAACAAATGTTAAGCGCAAGACGGAATTCATAATCTGATATAAATGGTCAAAATCTATAATAAAAATGTATGAAAAAACATTAATATTAATCCTCCTAATGAAAAAATCCCAGACATGGAATATGACAAAGTTTGAAGGATGAAAATATCAAAATCACTGTTTACAGTTGTCTCACAAAATAATGGCTCTCGGAGAAGTGAATGAATTTCTTAACATTTTCATCATCATCATCCTCGTCATTGATGTCATCATCATCATCAATCCAAACTTTTAAATCCAAACTTGTCCCTGTGAACGGGGGTGGCCGGGTTCATAAGACTGTAATAGCCTCTGGAGGTCAGCATATATGGTTCATGACAAACAATATTTTCTGGTCATTTTAGACATCTTTTTTCAATTTTAATTACATAATCATTGCCAAAAATCTTGGCTTTCATTAAATCAAAGGTCAAGGTAAGTCACCTAAGGTCAAGGTGGAGGTCATTCAATCGAACAAAGACTCACATCTTCGGTCCAGTAGTAGTAAATATTTTGTGGTCATTTTACTTATACGTAATCTGAGCCAAACATTATCTTGGCTTTCATAAATCAAAGGTAAAAAAGGTCACCAAAGGTCAAGAGGAGGTCAATCAATCCAACAAAGACTCACATCTTCGGTCTTGTAGTAGTAGAGGCAGTGGTCATGTTTCAGAACGAACCACCGTTTCCTCCATTGCTTGATCATACCGGTGCTCGCCAGCTTGTGCATGTATCCACTCATGATGGTCTGATCACCGCGGAGGTTGAGACTGTTGCATACCATAGTCCCGACAACAAGCACCAACGGCTCGGGAGCTGCAACATTCAAGAAAAATATAACGATACCATCAGTAACATCCACCTCAAATTTTGAAATTTCTACAACATCCGATAGGTGGGGGGCGCCGACTACAGGTCCCAACAGCAAGCATAATAACTCAAGCCAGCTTTTCTCATCCACTCAAGCCTCTCTCACCTTTCCAGCTCAACCAGCCTTCTACTCAAGCCTCTCACCCTGCCTACTACTTAAGCTTTTCCACTCGTGGTAAACAGTCCTTTTAAGGACTACACTCATTTGTAAAATATACTCTACTTCCTAACCTCCACTTTCTCACCTCTCCATTTCACTTCTATCTCTATCCACTCTTCTTAGTCCGGGACTCTACACACGGTGTACCGTAAACCACTATCGCCACTCTTCCAACCACCATGCAAACCTCCAAACACCATCCAACTACAAGTAACTTTGTCTGTAAAAGTAAAATTTACTGGAAATTTGTGGCGACTGGTAAAAATCACACATTTTTCATGATCCAATCCCCCAAAATTTGCATCAGATCACATATCGTGCGCAAGAGAAGCTTGAAAAGACATGAATGTACATGAATTTTCTTCTTTCTTGTTTTTTTTTCATTCTTACTCTTCCAATAAGCCAGGCCGTAGTTCCATTCTGCGCATGATCAGAGAAAGGTCATTTGTACTAAAGTGGCATGGTGGTTTAAACTTTAATGAGATAAGCACCAACTTTGGTGTCTTGATTATTCATATATTCTTTTCAATTGTGTTTTTCATTTGCATCCACAAAGAACAAAAATGTGTCCACGACTGGTATTTCACTGCAGTTTGCCAAGTACATTGTACAACGTGCTATAACATGCATTCAAAGTAGAAATGCAACAAATACCTTCATGGAGTCTTCAATGGTGTGCTATTTTAGTCACCTGGTATAATTCAATTTCTTCATCCTGCTATGTAAGGCATGCATATGTTATATCCTGCTTTGAAATCTGCCTATCATAATGAAATAAATGAAAGGTCATTTGATCAAAATTGTCCCTGATGTAACTACGAACTGGTCTATACCTTTTAGTACATAGGTACATGCAAGATGTGCTATGTGTGATGTGCTACAAAAGAACCAAGTATTATTATCATTATTATGGGGATAAAGATAAGCACTACAACATACCTTCAGTGGCTAGCTTGACCACTTCTGAATGGCGGACTTGTCTCACATCTTGACCGTTGATTTTCAGGACCATGTCTCCCATCTTCAACCCTGCTTTCTCCGCTGGACCCCCTGAAAGACATGGAAAATATTCATTTAGTGTTTGATCATCAAGCATTTGGAGAGCATTTCATGAAACAAGTATACAGAGAGCGATTTTTCCCTGACAGCCGTTATAAGCTCCTGAAATCCTTGGATGTGTCGTGGTCTAGTGGTTATGACTCTCGTCTTTCAATCAGAGGGACGTGGGTTCGAGTCCAAGGCATGTCATGTTTTCCTTCAGCAAAAAAATGTACCCACATTGTGCTGCACTTAACCCCGTTTAGGTGAATGGGTACCTGGTAGGAAGAAATTCCTCAAAAGCTTGACACCTTGGCAGCCCAGCTAAAGCCTGGGCAATAATAGAAATAAAATGGCCTGCTGGGAGAACAGTTTTTGGAACTGCAGTAAGGGTCAAGTAGTTTCCGCCGACTTATTTCTTATGAGCCAATCGGATGCAAGGATTTCAGTAGCTTATAACAAGTGGGTCAGTGAAAATCGCCCACTGTTTGTTCCATGAAATGTACGTGACAAAATAAATCTCACTTTCTCAGTGAGTGGTGTCAAGAAGTGTTATTCTTGGGCACCAAAGTCGATTTGAGATTTAAAGAAATAGCTGAAAGACAAGATTGATTTGTGACTGCGCACAGTAAAAAATTACGCCTCCACTGTGGCCAGATGTCAAATAAACTACAATTTATTTCTATACTTCTAGATTTTCTAATATTTATGGCATATATAATACCTAATCAGATCATCACTCCAATATATACAAATGAATCAAGAGTGAAGTTAATCTCAAATAGTGATTGTAAAGGTAAACGAATGACCTCTGATTTGTTACCTTTGAACTGAAAATCCCCCAAAGACTGTCAACACTTTGATGCATTACAAGAGTCAAGTCTGAAGCTGATTCATCAAATGATTCTTTAATTATAACAAGAACGAGCCATGATTTTCAGGTATATAATGACCTACGTGACCTTTGACCTTCAAAAAGTAAGAAGTACCTTTACCTGGGTCTAAGTTTGTTATAACCACTGGTTTGCTCTTCTGTATCCTCAGGCCGTAGGTCCCATCCTGTCTGTGAAGATGTATAGTTCGCTCTCGACCTATAGGAACAGAAAAAATAAAGGATGGCAACATCAGTTCGTCTTGTAACTTTCAAACCATGTTTTAGTTTGTATATTCGGCCAGAAATTGATAAATGATAAGCGTTCATTGCAAGTTTCCCAATCTGTACCGGCCACAAAGAAACGTTGTTAGCGCTTACAATCGCTGATAGATGCCCTATTGCAACCGGTAATGTCGCAGTGATGTCACAACAATGTATTATTTACATCTTGGATCAACGTTTCACACCACAATCGATGAACGATGTGACTGGACATACTATTAGTGCTCTGTTAGGCTAACAGCATTTCTGTGCAGCTGATACAGGACTCCATAACACAAAGCTTTAGAGACTGATTATAGAACAAATTTTTTACAATTGATTACATTGAACACAATATACACTCATCGTTTAAATCAGTCTTAGTATCAGTAGCTAAGTTTTGTAGTATACGACACGAAAAATGTCCTTAAAAATGGAAAGTTGCACTGCTTAATCTGTCACTTTGCGGCAACATTACCAATTAGAAAATCGACTTAAAAAGAAAATAAAAAAAATTAAAACTTTCATTTATTTCTCATTTCATCACCAATTTTAATGGAAATGGGGTTACTTTATCCATGTTCTTGAATACATTCATATAAAAAGATCAATGAAACAAATTTACAAACAACATTAAAAGCAAGAAAGCCAGGGTAATAATATCTAAGTCCTTTGGAAGCGCATATGGACATTGTGTCATAATGTGATATGCACTATACAAGAACAGTGTTATTATTATCAATGTGAGCAATGTGAGGAAGGTTGAATAATCAAAAGGACTCACTTATTCTTGACAACCGGACAAAGTCTTCGGAACCCTTCTTTCTCTGGATCCGATGAGGGCGCTCACCAAAGCTGGACTTATACTCCTGCTCCGAGGCTGTAGTAGCCAGGGATGACTGCGAAAGACGGCTGACAGTGTCTTTGGCTTCAGCTGCCTCATCATCTAAATTTAATCGATTGGTAAAAATCTAATTTTCACTGATGAAATAATATTAGAAACTTATGATTACGAAAAAAAGAGTACAGGGGTGACTACATCCCATTCTAATGAATAAAAGGTGTATTATCTAGCATGGATCAGATTAGAAGTGACAATTAACATTTCATTGAATTAGGACAATAATACCAACTGTGAAGTCAAATTGTGGGGATCTTTTCATAAAACAAATTGTAAGTTAATTCATTGATAAATGTTATAAGCTCCTAAAATCCTTCCATCTGATTAGCTCAAAGTAAATTAGTCATTGAAAACCTCAGGCTATTTGCTTCATGAAACATTCCTCTGATTTGTAATGTGATAATTGAGATTGCAATTGATGAATAATCATGAATCAAGAAAATATTTGGATGTCATATTAATGTTTCAAGATATCATCACAATTCCAGACCAACAATGACGAAATACTCTATCAATTTTTTTAAGTTTTCCTCAATCTAATGATCCACTGAGCCACAGAATTGTATAGAGAAGGTTTGTATAACTTAAAGGCAAGCGATGAAAATGTGACGT
Source organism: Lytechinus pictus (assembly GCF_037042905.1). NCBI lineage: Eukaryota > Metazoa > Echinodermata > Echinoidea > Temnopleuroida > Toxopneustidae > Lytechinus > Lytechinus pictus. The sequence goes on from NC_087245.1 coordinate 38,968,149, forward strand.
ACCATTTTCTGGATCAGGTTGCGTGATCATTCTGATCTCCTTCTCAGTCTCTCTATATTTCCAGTCTTTCTTTTTGTAGCTCTCATCATAAATGTCGATCTTGTCATACATATTCCTAGTGTCGTCATCATCATCATCTTCGTCCTCCTCATCACAGTCATCCTGACTTGAATCGAGGCTTGTGTTTTCTTGGGCGCTGGGTTGACATGGGACCAAGGATGAAGAGCTGCTTGTTGTCGAGGAATCCCCCTCTACACGGGTGAATTCTGGAACCAGAGGTTCTGGCATAGTTGTGACGGCAACGGTCACTGCGGCCACTTCAGACCAGGGCTTGTTGAGAGCGTGTTCTGAAGGCTGTGACAGGAACTCTGCACTGTCACTTAGAGGTTCTGACTCGGTGATACTAATGGTGATAGACTGATTCTCACTAAGTGTGGTGAGGGTGTCTGTGGGTCCTGACATAAGGGTTGAACTGTCAGCAAGGACATCTGCTGAGGGACTTTCTTTCTTTTGTGCTGCATCTCCCACTGGCTCGATGGTAGCAAAGTGACGGAACTGTTGGTCATTGTTCACTTGTTGCAAGGTCCTCATCTCTTGAGAACCGTCTGCTGAGGAGGTTAGGGAGGCCTGATCTGCAAAAGCCGTTTGTGTACACATGGAGGTTGACGGCATGCCACCTATGAACACTTCCTCCTCTCCATCAGAATCAACACGAGTCACAACAGCTCCCGCTCCTACACCATTGACCATCTGATCCTCTCTGAATGAATCACTGGTTGCATCAATGGCAGCTTCTTCATCATCATTGATGATAGAAGTGTTCTGATCGTCGTCACTTTGCGAGGGCGGACTCCCGACCCGATGACTTAGACTGATCTTTGGTCGAGATGGTACAGGCAAAGACACTCTTGGAGAGGGCATAGGTCTTACTGTATCTTCACCTTCTAAAGGGCCGGTGGAGACATCTGAAGTAGTAGATGCTCTCCCAACTTCAAGTTCTTCAGGTGTCGCCCCAGGGCGCATCCTTGGGGGCTTGGATGGTCTGTCTTCATCAGAACTGGCATCTAGCTCCTCTTTACAAGCTGCAGCCGATTCATCATGAACATCTTCAATCACATTGTTTTCTTTAGTCACTTCTTTCTTACCCTTCTTTTGATCCTTTTTAGGTTTTTTCTTGGGGTCTTTGCTTTTAGAATTGTCAGGAACACTCTTCTCCTGTCCGGCGCCTTCATACTGCTCATGGAATTCTCCTGAGGAATACTTCAGCACTCCAGGCTTCTTCTTCCTTGATAGTGAAAATACCCGCTTACCCATCTCATCAAATTCTTCCTCGCTATCTTCTCCTCCCGTAGACAGTTCTTGTCCAAGTGCCCCTTCGACTTCTTCTCTTTCTTGATGTGTCTGATTTTCTTGCGTTTTCACTTCCTCACTTTCCTCAATTTCAGAAATACCTTCTGGTTCCCTGACTTCTGATTCTTCAGGGTAGGACACAGGTATATCCTGAGCGGTTAATCCAACATGTTCAACATCTACATGCACTTTCAATGGATCCTCAGTATTTTCTTTGGTGTCTTTGTCCTTTTCACTGGATACAGGGTCTTCAACCTGACCTACTACAACAACAGACTTTGATGCAGACTGTTCCTCATCACATTCTTGAGAAATGTTATTCCCCCTGTCAGAAACAATCTGGTCACTATGATTTGCTTCCGTTTCATTCTCAATCTCACTTTTGTCTTGGACACCAGCTTTTAGTGACACAAGGACAATGTCATTATCATTCTCTGCAATGTGTCCTTCCTGTTCTTGCAGATCTGCAAAAACACTGAAGCGGTTGTTCTGTTCTTTCAAATGATCTTCATCTTCAGGTCCATTGCTCTCTTCATGGACCCTTGTTTCTTCTGCTTCTTCGTCTTCCTCCGGGATGTCCGGCTGGATTTCAAAGACACCGCATTCGTCCTCACTGTCTGAACCAAGACGGCTACTTCCCTGGCTGCGGACGGAGTTGGAAGATCTGTGGCTCTTGAAGGAACTGCCAGTGTCTATGGTAAATGAAACAAGAAACATACCACCAGTAAAAAACATTCATTCTTAATCCATGTACATGAATTTACAAGAACAGGGAGTTGTTTGTTATTGCAGAAAAGAAGCTGTTCTACATTAATTTAGGTATATTCTACCAAACAACCATTAGGAGTAACCTACATGTAGTCCTGCTGTTTTGGTTCTTTTGAATAATTACTGATTGCAATACGTCTTATAGATGAATCTTTGGTTTTAAATGTTTGAAACATATTCACAGACAAATCTGCAGTCCGTGATTGGCATTGTTTATTGGTGAAAAATACTCAGGTGACCAAGAGTTTCATGCACTAAAAACTTACATGACATTACTTTTAAACATCTTAATCTTCTCTTCTGTAAGTGATTGAATTTCAAAACACATTTCATACATGTACAGGGAAACACTAACTTGTAGAACCAGAAGATTATAATACTTACTTAATAAATCATATGAGTCTATAGATGATGCTTCAGAATTTACACTTGACAGAGATTTTCTAGGGGCAGGAACAGGAGGCTTTGGCAATTCTATAGGTTCATTCTTCCCTGAGGAAGCACCACTTTCCACAAATGCATCATCATCATCATCATGCCGAGATGCAGGATCTGTTGAACTACTTTCCTGATCTATCTCGGACGCAGGAACAGAGTTGGCAGTGATTTCCAATGAGGCACTCAAATTACAAGTGCTGGGTTGGGCTATAGGAATATCAGCAGTCTCTAAGCTACTATCTGCAGAAGAACTGTCATTGCTAATACCATCGTTGCTATGAGGTGATGGAAATTGCGAAGAGTCTTCGAAAATATCAGAGACATTAATGGGTAAATTGGAAGGGTCTGCCGCAGTACTGTCAATAGAATTACTCTGTGAATTCTCACAATGCTGTGGTTCCTCTGTAACACAGTTTTGTAAACTATCAGCGTTTGAGTTTCTTAATTCGTCACTAGAGGATTGAATACTTTGGTCAGCATCAGCTGGGATGTCTTTTCTTTCTTCAACAGGAATAGATATATTGTCTATATTTTTCTCTGGTACATTCTCTGATTCCGCTTTCTCAGTCTTATCTTTTGGTGGAATCCCTGAGGCAGCTTCACTGACAGGGTCCTCAGAGGTTGTAGTAGTACTGTTTCTCTCTGATATCGCTTCACTTGCTTTGGCACTTTCTTCCAGTTCCAAAGACTGTTGTGGTGAGGCAATCCAAGTTTTGCTCTTGACTAGAGGCTTCGGTTTGGGCTTGGATGCTACAGGAGGCGGAATTCCACCATTGGTCACCACAGGAGTTGTTCCAGGAGAAGTTCCAGGATCGGGCCTTGTTGATATCGCAGCAGAAGGCTTGGGGGAAGTGACTGGAGGCTGGCTAGGTTTGGGCTTTTGGGCGACTGGTGGTGGTGGCTTAGGACTTGTGGTTGGTTTGACCGTTGGGACAAGTATAGCATCGCTCGTTGATCGTCTTGGCAGTTTTGGCTTAGCAAGGGGCTTGGGAGCAGTCTTTGGAGGAGGGGTAACAACTCCTGCACCTGAAAAAAATAAGGAACAAGGAAAATAAAGAGGTTTGAGCTTTGTGATTATTTACATTCAGATAAAAAAATAATAGAAAGTTCAATTTCATTTTACATATCACATTTGCAGGATAGTCCATAAGAAGCATTTCACATTGCATCTTGCCAAAAACTATCAGATACATTCTGATAGTCCATAGGTAAAAAACAAGGACTTAATTTTCAGCACTCTCACACAAAACCTTCGCTGAATTCCTTATAAGAAAGCAAAAGTGACCAACTCAAATTGTGATGTGTTAAATCTTAATAATCTTAAATCTTAATCAATTAAACCAATACAAATTTCACAATTATTTCATGATTCCTGGTCAGTCTATCAATGATCTGAATTTCAAAGTAATGTCATATAGGCTGAGTTTATGCAACCTCATAAGCTACATGTAGAATCACAATTCAAAACGCAAACATAAATCACTCTAACTGAATCAGAGATCAAGTGACCCTCTCTCCAATGCCGCTTCTCCCTCACTTCAGGCCTATCCAGAGCGCAGTTTGACCCAGGAATTTTAGGTCAACTTCAAAACTGTTGTTAAAATTTAAAAGATACACAAAATTTATTTTCAATACAAGTGTACGGCTACTGTGTGAAGCAAAAAGGAAGAATACTAGTCTGCAGGCACAGACCCTGATTGAAACTTTGATCAACAAGTGTGCCTCCACGCAAAGACTCGCACATACAAAACTTGCCGTTTCAATTCCTTCAAAGCAAGAGGGCCTTCAGTACACAAGGCATGAGTACATGTAGGCTGCAATTCAGACCCTTTACTCTGCACAGCAGACTAAAAGAATACCACGGCAGCACATAGTTATGGCATGAATAGATGGAAGTAGGCCAACACAATGACGTCATATTTTTAATCGACCTTTTCTGAATGTGATTCTGAAGAAACGTCTCTCTAAACACCCCTTTTCCTTGATTCATGTTTGTGATTCAAAACATTTTTTAATTTTGTCCAAATGCAGAAACATTTACCTGTTTCCAATCATGATTCTAGGGCAAAAAGTGGTGCAAAGACGTACCCCAAATTTCTCAAAGGGGAAGTTCGCTTTAAAGAAAAGTTTCTTGTAAGAATACAAGAAAAATCAATAAAAAATATTGGAGGTTTGAGGAATATGCATCAAAGATAAAGAAAAATATTAGAATTTAAGGTTTTACACAAATTTGTGACATCTTTCAGGAGCGGGTGTGAACACTTTTTTGTTCATAACACTACAAGGTACAAGAAAAACACATTTTCAATTTCTTTAAAGCATAACATTTCATTGATTTTTTTATTACACAATATATTAAGAAGCTACTCATATATGACATCACAAAAAAATAATAAGTTCTACTAACTTTTTAATCTTTGATGGATTTTCCTCATTTTTATTACTTTTTTTCTGCTACATGTATTTTTACAACAAACTTTTTGTTCGGGTGAACTTCCCCTTTAAAGTCTCAATGCTACAGCTTTCTATGACCTATGCAAGCACAAAAGCCTACATGTACATGATGTAGGCCTATATTGTAAAGCTACATGTAGTCCCTCATTATTATTGTCAATGTCAGTAGTATATAGTTCTTTATCAAACAATAACACGCTGGACTTATCAAAACAAGGTTACACTTAGAATCAAGACAACAGTTCACATCATTTCTTAAAGGTCACATAAACCAAAGGTGTTAATTAAAGGGAATTTTCACCCAAACAGAGAACATTATTTGTCTAGAAGTAGACCATTGTTTAATTACAAAAATTCAAATACAATGTTTTAGGTCCTGAACCATAGCAAGTAGCTTGAATTTAGTACATTTTTCTCAAATCCATACTTGATCATTTGACCTAATTGCATAGTTATAAAAATCAAATACTACATACTAGTATTACTGGATAATCACTGATCCAAATCTCAGACATATATATATAACAGGATATAATCCCTTTAAAGAATATTTTTATCACATCAACGCACTAAATACATGTACAAGTACTACAGGTGCACACAGTACTTGAACTAGGATATGAATTAAGAACTGGTATCAAAGCTATTATATTAGATTGAACAAGCTATGCCAGGAATTCAGCAAAGCAACACAGTGGCCTCACCCAAACAAATCCTAAATGAAACCGAACGGAAAATAAATGAGTTGACTTCCTTCATTCTTGATATACAGGGGAAGTACAATATAATCTAAAAAAAATATGCTGTTGGATTTAGAAACACATTTAATGATTTTCATGATTTACAGACCAAAACTTCCTCCCATTCATGAGTAAACATTGAATCATTGACATTTATTGATCACTTGCAAACATGATATTCAATGTTAAAGCCATTCGGGGAAGAAATAAAGATGTATGTATAACCATTTTATAAGTTCTTCAACAGATATCAATATCCTTATTAGCTAGAAGGGTGTGGTTATGCTTCTTCTGCAACTAATACCCATCCTCCAATTAGCCGCCTAAGAGTAATGCAGATAATTCAATAAAAATTGCGTTCACAAACTCCGAAAATAATCCGCACTATTTTTACGAGCGCCCGTCCTGAAAAAGGCGGATAATCGTCATGACAACTGCACACGCCCCCTCCGATGCGGTTGTGTTGGAAAAGGGTGACCTTGTGACCGCACAATGGCAATTATCCGCATTATTTGGAAATGCGTTCATAAAGTCAAAATCTGGTCCCGATGCCGCTATTATGCGGATAATTGCAGCATCAAAATAATGCGGATAACTCTGGTCCTCCTCCGATTTTACGACCAAATTTATGCTGCTATTAGCCGCATAATTGGGTTTATGAAAGGGGTATTAGGCAAAATGAGCATTCTGAAAAGAACATCATAAATACACTTCTACACACTATTTATGAATATTCTACATAAAACTGGAATCACAAATCACACTTATGCTAGCGACATTTGAACATGTTGAGAATAGAATTGAAGAACTTTGCACTTATTGTTCCCCAGAAACACCATGATATTACTATAAGAAGTTATTCCATGAGAAAAAGGTTTGTGAAAATAAAACAAAATTTCATGTGTGGAAAAAAAAACTGATGAGTCATGTCATGTAACTGTAAATTCTAAATGACATGCTGATTTTTTTTTCAATTTCAATCTTTATAACAAAATTACATTTTATAGAATATATCACAAGGGGATTTGGCAAGCATGATTTCATAGAATCAAAATTTAAAAATATATATATACATTTAACTATTTTTCAGAATTTTTTGGATTTTAGGCTAAACCTTCACCAATTCCAGGATTACAAGCATGACGTCAGGATAAACATCCCCTAAATAACAGGATTTTTTTCCTCAAAAAGCAACCCATTAAAGTGGCACAACTTATCCTGCAAACCTTTAGAAATGACATAGCGGTATACCTCCCCTTTTCAATTATTCTCGATTACCAAGTATCTTATTTGAATAGTGCATCTAGTAGACAATCATATTTCAGTGAGCACTATGAGATCATCATACATGATGATTGATGTAAGCAGGAACTGTTCAAAGTTCACTCTAAAACTGGATTTGTAAATATGCTCTGAAAGGGTATGGCTTGCAGAGCAGAGTAAACTTTGTTGCATGGATTGCTAACTTTGTAATCATGGCAATAGTGAATCAACATTTCACATGAAATTTATTAAAATGCAAATGATAGTAGTGATGATAATGATAATGGTAGTTGTAATGAAGATTATGGTACTGATGGTAGTGGTGGTGAGGTTGGTGGTAATGGTGGTGGTGGTGGAGGAGGGAGATCTAGCTGTGGTGGTGGGGGTTGAGGTGAGGTTGGTGGTGGTGAGGTTGGTTGTGATGGTGGGGTGGGGGTGGTGGTGGTATTGGTGAGGTTGGTTGTGATGGTGGTATTGGTGAGGTTGGTTGTGATGGTGGTGGTGGTGATGGCGGTGGGGTGGGGGTGGTGGTGGTATTGGTGAGGTTGGTTGTGATGGTGGTGGTGGTTGGGTGGGGGTAGTGGTGGTATTGGTGAGGTTGGTTGTGATTGTGGTGGTGTGGTGGGGGTGGTGGTGGTATTGGTAAGGTTGGTGGTGGTGGGGTGGGGGTGGTGGTGGTATTGGTGACGTTGGTGGGGGTGGTGGTGGTATTGGTAAGGTTGGTGGCGGTGGTGGTGGTTGGGTGGGGGTGGTATTGGTGAGGATGGTTGTGATGGTTGTGGTGGTGGGGTGGGGGTGGTATTGGTGAGGTTGGTTGTGATGGTGGTGGTGGTGGTGGGGTGGGGGTGGTATTGGTAAGGTTGGTGGCGGTGGTTGGGTGGGTGTGGTGGTGGTATTGGTGAGGTAGGTTGTGATGGTGGTGGTGGTATTGGTAAGGTTGGTGGTGGTGGGGTTGGGGTGGTGAGGTGGGTTGTGATGGTGGTGGTTGTGGGGTGAAGGTGGTGGTTGGTAATGGTGAGGATGGTGGTAATGGTGGTGGTGGCGGGGTTGGTGATGATGATGGTGGTGGTGGGGTGGAGGTGGTGGACTGGTGGTGGTGGAGGTATTTCTATTGGTGATAATGATGATACCACCACCACCACCACCACCACCACTACCACTACCACTACCACTACCACTACTACTACTACTACTACTACTACTACTACTACTACTACTACTACTACTACTACTACTACTACTAGTCTACTACTACTACTAGTCTACTACTACATGTACTACTACTAAACTTTTTTCCTTTGATAAGAGTTGTCAGATTAGACATGTATAATGAATGCCCATCTAGCTTGAAGCAAAAAAAAGTATATTTACGGTACTTGCGTCAGTATCAACTTGTTTTGATTGAATTTCAACCAGGGTCTTTAACTGCAGACTAGGTGAACCATCTATCTTCACATTATATTTCTAAGGACACCACAATTCTAACTTTATATTGACCTATCAGGTCAAGTCAAAGGTCAAAGGTTCATCCCAATCATTCCAATCCCACTCAGGTGATCATCTATCTACCTGATGATATGTGGGCAGCACAGGACCTTGTACCACTCTACCACTCTTACCATCAATTATCAAATTTGTTGGATCATTGACCTGATGATTTTATTTGATTTGTTTTATTCATATTATTAAAAAATAATAATTTTTTGAATAAAACACAAAAATAATATATTGATTAATGTTTTTGGCATGAATCACATGATATAGCCTACATGTATTTGTAAAGTGTACAAAAATATGTTTTTTTACCATTTTAAATAATACTCCATAATTTTGAGTGGCTGTTAGTTTCATCAAGAATATTGACCTTACATGTATATACAGCCTACTACACTTCATGTAACTGGGGGTGCGTTTATCCGCCACTTTTTCACCCTAGAATCATGATCTGAATCATGATTCAAATCATGATTCTGCAGAATCACGATTGCGTTTAGTCGAAATTGAATATAATCATGATTAGAATCACAAACATGAAACACGAAAAAAGGGGCGTTTGGAAAGACGTTTCTGCAGAATCACGTACGAAAATGTTCGAATAAACGATATCGTGATTTGAATCATGATTATATGACCTCACTGTGTCGGGCTACTTTCGGTTTGACTCTTGCCAAGCTCAAGGCTCTCTATATGCTCATTGTATGTACATGATTACTCTGCATGCATTTCTTGTCATGTTCAAGTTCTGTGTTGGTCATCGCATCGTCCACTACTTTTCATTTTTTGGTCATGTCTTCAACTTCAAGTTCTAGTAAATGAATTAACTGGACAGACAATGATCTCAGTTGTTGTTGAGTATAGAGTGTCAATATTAAATTGGATCTACGCTGAAATTCACTTCCGAACACCATTTTGGATAAACTAACAAGATGAATAGAAGCATATGGACCCTATATGATAGAATTAAACAAAATTAGGTATAGACTGAATTCTAGAAGCAAAAGATTTTTCGAGAGCCGAAACACGTGCGAAAAACTTCCTCTGTCAAACTGCGCACTAGTGATGCGCACTGGATTGGCCCGAATCTGAGGAGAAACAGCATTGGAATGAAGGTCGTCTAAACGCTGATTCTGTGATATCGTGATTCATGTTTGTGTTTTGAATCATGATTCAAATCATGATTCAAATCATGATTCTGGATTGAGGTCGCATAAACGCAGCCTGGATCAACTAAAAAATTACAAGACATCAGCATATTCACGACTCTCACTGGAAAATAGGAATTATGTCTCATACTGCAGAATGTGAACTAGATTTATAGGTCCAAGTCAATCCTTCTGTTGTCGTCTCCTAATTGAGTGTGAAGCATGAAATAGGTTCAGAAATGCCAGGGTCATTCATGGCCTTATCTTCAACACAAAGAAATATTGGATTTCTCTCAAGTCCTGCATCAGTTTACTGGGTTTAATTCCAATTCGTCTAATGCCAATTCATCCAATTGCCAACTCGTTTACTATTATTTGGTCTACCATCCGTTCGTCCACTCACCGTGTGGTCTACTTTCATTTAGTCTAATGCCATTCCGTCTAATAACCAGTTGGTCCGATAGCCATTTAGTCCATATACCATTTGGTCTAATTGGACCATGGACCTACATGTACTGGACTAAAGTGTTTAATTGTGCAAAATTATTGAAATTGAAATGGAATAGACCAACTGGTTATGAGACGAAATTGTCATAGATGAAATGGTGATTAGACAAAGTGATGATTGGACCAAATGGTTGTTAGACAAAATGTTGATGGACAAAATGGCATTAGACTAAATGAAAGTAGACCATGTGGTGAGTGGACAATTGGCAGTAGCAGACGAATTGGCAATTACTGTAAACTGCAGTACTCATCTGCAATAAAGGCCAAGCCCATCCAAACAAATTGTTGTTTTCAACAAACTTAGACAAGTATAATGCTGAAAATGTCATCGAAATTGGACAAAAATGAGGAATGTATAATTTGAGAATTTATTTGGCCTTAGAAATAGACATTTGTCTCGTGTCAAAGCTTAAAACTGTACAGTGTAGGCTACAACTTCATCCTTAGGCAAAAGGAGTGGTTCTGAGTCAGAAGCAATTTATGAAATGTAATTAGGCTAACATGACCTCCCTTGGATGTGGAGACATCAATACTCGACTCTTACAAGTCAGGTGACGAAATCCACCTGACAAATGTATTACACAAAAAAACATATCAAAGGGATAGTACATGTAGTTGTATTTGTGGAAATGAAAGTCAGTCTTTGCACACTGATTATTTCAAGGGATTCACCCTGACAGAAATTTTATTACAAATATAGCTGAAAAAATTATAAAAAATGTTGGTGAAGGTTTAAGGAAAATCGATCAAGGATTAAGAAAGTTATTAGAATCTAAAGTTTTTGATCTGTGATGTCATGCATGTACATGTATTTGGTAATATAAAATGCATTATTTATATTTGTTTAACTTTAATTTTAAGGTTCGTGACGACTCATTTTTTTTTCTTTTGGGAGCAGGTGGGAAATGATTTGTCTATTGATATAATGAAGGTACAATAAAAGTCTTTTCCAATTTTATGCTCGCATATGACATCACAACTTTATAAGTAAAGGGAAATTCTAATAACTTTTTTATTCTTTGATGGATTTTCCTCAAAATCTTCATCAATTATTTTTTGAATATTTTTTTCTGCTAGTATTACAGGGGCAATGGAACAGTTTTGAAAGTGGGGGGGGGGGGGGCTGACCATTCAAAATATCACAATCAGATGGTAATTTTAATGCTTTTGTACACGGTTTAGGAAAAAAGGTGGGGCGGTGCTGAAGCCCGCCCAGCCTCCCCCCTTGTTTCTGCGGCCCCTGTATTACAATCAACTTTTTGTTATTTAATGAAGAATTTGCTTATTTTCATATTTACAAAATTTCAAATATTGTATTCAATTTAATGCAAAAGAAATAGGCCTACATGTAGTGAATGAATAATGACATCATCAACCTTGTAATTTACATATATTATATCACCAATACATGATCTGAGCAAGCTTGAGCATCATAAACAAAGTGTTATAAGCATAGCTGTACTTGTACTTGCAGTGTTATTGAAAATCCTTGAATTTTGTTTTCTCTTCATCTTAACAGTCTGTCTTGTGACATGTTTACAACTAAAGGTCTTCAAGAAATGAAGGCCTTTAGAGGTTTGTTTACATGGGGTCTTAAAGGAGATATTCAGCAGGATACAAAACATAAGTAACATACTCAACGACAATCCATCAAAGATTCACAGTGTTATTGATTTAATGTTTAGATTGTGTGACGTCATAAGTAGCTCTCTTGTGTGTTGTGTGATATGAACTCCATAAAATGCCATTTTCTCCGAAAAAAAAAAAATTTGCATTCATTTCTCCATGATATAATCAAGAAATATCATTTATAACTGCTTACATGTATACATATGAAATGTTTGCAGTCATCATAAACCATAAAAAAAATGAAATTCATGGAATTTATATTTTCATGGGAGAGCAGCAATATTATAATATCAAAAATTCAAAACTTGAAAAATTATTCTTATTCTTTGATCGATTTTCGTCAAACCTTCACAAATTTTTCCTTAAAATTTTCTGCCTTTAATAACACATCTTTATTGTCAGAGTGAAGTGGCAAGTTTTCCAACATTCTCACTTGCAGCTGGAAAAGTATTTCTTTTACAACGTTTAATCCCGAATGAGGGGAGGATCCTATCCTAAATGTAGTTTGACCTTGAATCCATGGTCTGTATGATGAACAAAACAGACAACAAACAATAGGTCATTGCCAGCTGAAAGAGGTGGATATTTCAGAGTCATATAATATAAAGGGATTTTTTTTAAAGAAGTCATCAATACAAATATGCTTTGCAAAATGCATTAGCTGCAAATTCCTTTTTCTTTTAGTTTAAGGAAACATTTAATAGCAGTACTGTATTTTAACCTGGCTAAAGCCCCCATCACACTTATTCCGAATCAAGCAGAATTGGCCTGAATGAAAGGACTATTGTTTGACCACCAGTTGGTCATTTAAATCTACTTCGAACACCGTTCGAAAATACCCCTCGAATGTTTTGAACATGACCAAAACCTTCGGGACGGCCAAAAGAAATGACAAAAATATTTCGAATGCACCCAGAATGCAGTCAGAATATTAAGAATGCGCCTAGAATGTCCAAGAATGTAGCACGAATTATCAATCTGACTCAATTGCGGCTCATTTTGACTAGTGTATGAGTATTCACCTGGTCAATTTACTGAATTTGAACTCCAGTTTTGGTGAATTCATAAGTTCCTCCCAAAAATTTCTAGATTTTTTGAATATTTTTTTCGTTCCAGCTTCTGCTTGATTCCTGCCGATTCCGAATAAGCGTGATGGGGGTTTTACTGATTTTCATCCCTGAATTTATTAGGCCTAAATCGTTTTGTTTTGTGAGCTATATTAAAAAGAATTCATGTCTCTTACATGTAGTTTTTCCCCCTCTAAATGCAAACATGCAATCCTGATTGTGTTTGAAATTCTTTATTGTAGTGTAGTTGTACCCAATGTAAATAAAGTAAATGCACTTGTCAAGTTGTCAGTAGGCCTACATAAATTCCGACTCCCAGGAGAGCATTTCATCAATATTTTCGTCCGACAAGTTGTCAGACCTGACATCTTTCCTAGACTCTGATTGGCCGAGAGGCATTGTTACTATGGTAACTGCTGGAAAATATGGGACTTGTCGTCAGATAAAACGTCTGACAAGTGAAGTGCTTCCGTGAAACGCTCCCCAGGTTCTGACATTTCACTCACAGCATGTCATCAAATACTACCATAACAGCAGCGCAGGTGAATACCAGTGTTTTCGTATGATACATTTTGGAACCCATGCATACATGTAAGTTGTTAGTTTAAATCCTGGTGGGGTGCACAGTCCAGAGAAATGACATGTAATGCTGCAAGTTACATATATAGAGGATATATTAATTCATTTACATTTCAATCTTTGCCTCATAAACATTGGCCAGCAACATAAGCCTCTAGAATAATCTGTAATACGCTTTTCACACTGCATTTCCTTAACCCCATACTATCCTTAACCCCATACTATCTTGTCTTTTTTTTTTTCACACTGTCTTTCTTAATAGCCCCATACTATTTGCTTAGCCGGGGTAAACGCCTTAAACCTGGACTCATGAATATTGATGATTTTGCCACACAGAGCGTGGTAAACGTGCAATTTCAACTTCTGTGATTGGCTAATGCTTAGCCCCACTCTTCCTTAGCCCGGTTTAGTTTCACACTGCTTTTTTGCAGGGCAAGATAGTACTGTACTATTTACCGTGCTAGCCCACTTTGCTAATACGTACCGTAACCGTAGTGTGAAAACGAAGTGGGCTAAGCTTAACCCTGGGAAATTATGTGCAGTGTGAAAAGCACATAATTTAACAAAAAAGGAATTCCACACACACAGAGTACATGGCAGAATACCAGTAAACAAATTCTTTACACAAGCAGTTCTTTTCACAAGTTAGTTTGTTGATACTAATTAATACATAATAGTAAATATTTACTGTATATCATTGAATAAGACAAGAATGAATAACAAGACCCTTCGGTGTGAAACCTACAGTATTTCAAAATAGATACAATGCAAAAATATAGAGTTTGCCAGCCTGAATAGTAATAGAAATATTGACATAACCATCAAATCACTAAACAATACAATGGTATCTAAGGCAATGAGTATTAAACCCAACTTACCAAAATGTAACTTTTTTATTTACAGATAAATAATAGTACAATGTAGGCCTACCCGCTGTTGACACTAGTGTGGTTTATGTGGTTTTATGCTGTAATATGATTGATAAACACTCGATTTGCATTTAGTATAGATCTACTATTCCAGGGCGTTGATTTGTATTCATATGTTTTATTGGGTCAACACAAGACCAAGTATAAACAAAAATAACAAATCAAACACAATTAAACTACTGTATTTACAATGTCAAGTAATCATTACATCATTAGAAAAACTATATATATATAAATAATAATAATTACTATTCCAGGGCTTTGAATTATAAAAGTTAAGTAGGATTGAGATTTATGTTACTGTTAAATAGTATAAAACATAGCCCAGATCTATTAAACAAATTACACTTTTTTGGATTTCGAGCTATAGTTTGACTGGATTAAGGACTACTTAAATGACAGAAGACAATTTGTAGATTACAATGGTGTTCACTGGAACCATTGGACGGCAGTGGTCGGGCAAAACCGGCAAAGAAGATTTGCGACCACCACTCGTGAAGAACACTGCTTCCGTCCACTAATTTCAAATGAAAATTATTTCAAAACTAACTCCTTGCAAAGGGGAATTGTGCTTGCCTTCATTTCCATCTTTATTCTTGTGATATTTGCATCATTTACATTAATATTTGATAAATATTATTATTGTTATTTATTAGATTGTTATTACATTGATATTCCTTCACGTTTGGCTTTAACTCGGCCTGAAAAAACGTTGAAATGCCATGAAATAGTAACCACCACTGACATGGGTCTAACTAGAACCATGGACCTACTACATTGTAGGTCGCTAGAACACTGCTCATGAATTGTCAGAAGAACTTCCAGGGGGGGTGTTTCACAAAGATTTTTAAGAATGACTTATAGGCGCACTTAAATGTCTACTTGCGTGCGGTATAAAAGGAATGGCGGCATTGGTCAGATCATGCGAAGAGGACGTGCACTACTGTGTATTGATCAATAAGATTGTGCGTTGCATATCATGTACACGTCAGCATTTAAGTGCGACTTAAGTCATACTTATGTCTTTGTGAAACACCCCCAGGTCTGAGTGTGAATGCCTGTAGGTATTCTATCAAAACAGTGCTTGTTTTCAAATGACTGTCAAGGTATGTGAACTTTACAGTGGAAGGCTGAAAAACATGAAAATTTGTTTGTGTTTCTAAGGTCAAAGACAATATAGGACAATTCCCACAAGGCTCAGTGAGTCAGGGATGTTAGGTGTGTTCTCACTCTCCATCAATTTATGATCTAACAATAATAATAATAATAATTAAAACAACTTTCATTTTTATCAAGGGTAGCCACTGAATAATTATTGCTCTTCTCCATGCATTTTCAAAAGTCAACGCCTGAATACAAGAAAGCAGAAGGTCCAATATATTTCCCAGACTTTTGTATGACTCGGCCGGGGATTGAACCCACGACCTCCCATTCATGACTCTCATGAGGCAGGCGCTCTACCACTGACCCAACAGAAAGTGGTGAAAACTACAGGTGTATATGAAGTGTCTAAATTTTGTTTCAAAGTAAACAAGTTTTAAATGGTCTCCTTTATTTTGATAAAAGCAAAAATACTGGGAGGGGGCACATTGCATTTCCTTTTCTCTGCTTTAAAAAATGTAAATTACATGAATCTTCATTCTGATCAAATGCACTCTATACGTGTAGGTATTTTTCAACTTCAAATGGCAAAAAGCCTGAAACCCAATTCATAAATAAGATTTAATAAAACAAACTGGTAGATATCTTTTAAGTTCCTGGAGGATTAATACCACAATTAAAATGAAAGGACCGTTTTCCTCAATAAAAAACTTTTACAAATATTCCATCCACAATTTCATTCATGGAAAAAATATGAAACTGCAAAGGCGCAAGTTGAATGTCATTATTTCAAGTATTATCTCCCTTTGTCAATCAACTGTTTTCCTCTTTCACTTACGACTAATTTACAGTGTACATTGCTATGAACCTTGCTGTCAAATATCGGAGCATTTGGACATTTCACTCCAGAAAAATAAGCACGACAATCTAAATTATTAAAGGTACAAACCTCTATTCAGTTTGTGAGATTGAATTTTATAAGTAACCACTTCAAAGTAATTGGGGGAAAAAAGTTAATTATCTAATGTAGTGCGTGAACTTTAATAGTCATAGTGCATGCATGTTTTAGAAATCACTGAAATGTAAAGAAATTGACTGCAGAGCGACACGAACCTCACACAGAAATGTATGGGAAAAAAGTTCGGTGGCGACTTCGCCCCAACATGAACAAGCTGACTCGGGCCATCGCCTGAACGCGGAAGGGGTTTTGAGAAGCAAGCCTTTCAAAGGGATGGTCCGGGCTGAAAATATTTTTATCTTAATACATAAAGTAGAATTCACTGAGCAAAATGCCGAAAATTTCATCTAAATCGGATAACAAATAACAAAGTTATGGAATTTTAAAGTTTAGCAATATTTGTGAAAACAGTCGTCGTGAATATTCATTAGGTGGGCTGATGATGTCACATCCCCACTTTCCGTTTTCTTATGTTATTTATAAAATCATAATTTTTTCATTATTTCCTACTTGTGTGAATAATATGTTTCCCTTATAATGAAATAAGTTGCAGCAATAAATATCTAATGCACTAAATCAGTTGTCAATCCAATTTTTCTAGTTCTTGGAGGAAAAAAATTGAAAAAACCTAATTTTATATAATAAAATACAAAAGAACAAGTGGGGATGTGACATTATCAGCCCACCTAATGAATATTCATGACAACTGTTTTCACAAAATATTGCTAAACTTTAAAATTCAATAACTTTGTTATTTGTTATCCGATTTTGATGAAATTTTCGTCATTTTGCTCGGTGAATTCTATTCTATTTATTAAGCTATAAATACTTTCAGCCCGGACCATCCCTTTAATTCATTTTCAACTTTAAAATTCTTCCTACATGTGATGAAAGGAACTATAAAATCACTATTGTTATTATTATTTCCACAATAGGAGACGTTTCCCTTTAAAAATGGCTATAGAAACCAATTCACTCAGCAATCACTCCCATGGGTACTCAGTGTCACAGACAAGAAACCTTTGTACATGTATACATGTATAGACATATTTCTAAAAACACAAATCACTGAATTCATTATGATCAACATTCAATTCAATTCAATTCAATTCATTTATTTGACATCCTTTAAAAACATATGTACAAGTATACAACAACAAAGGAGTAAAAGAATTTAAATCACAGTCTAAGCGATAAAAAATTGTCAAAATATAAAAGAAATGAAAATAAAATGTAGCGGATGTAGGAAGTCAGAAAGGCCATTGACCTGTCAAAGCCGACTCCCTTGATTACTACATTATGGTACGATTAAAAACACAAATAGAATAGTGGCCAAAAAACAAACAAACAAAACAGACACGAACATATCACTGAAAATAAGGGGAATGAGATAAACAGTGAATTAAAATACAAGAGGACCTACTTGAAACATTGGACCGGTATCTGAGCATTTAATAAGAAAGTATATTTTAATGAATCAAATCATAATGCAACTCTTTAAGAGATTACTTTAGATGAATTTAGAAACACTGGTTATGAAAGAATTGTGTGTTCTGGAATTAAAAAAAGAAATTGTCAAATATGGGCAAATATGCAAATAACATGGATCAATTCCAAGATCAAATTTTTAAGATTAGAATGCAGTATGCCATATATAATGCCCATATTGGGATGTGTATTTTGGGATGTATAGGTGGTTTCAAACTGCCTCAATCACAAGAATCCCCATTTTCTTCAGGCAAAAAATACCCATTATTTCACACTGGCCTGAAACATACCTTTCGGGATAAGTTCCTAATTACGAGCATGCACAGTATGGTCCGATAAGCAAGCAAGGCGCGAGATTTAAAATCGCTAGCTGAGCAGCCACCCACCGCGCCCGCACCCAAGTTCCAACTACACCCAGGGCTACATTGTAGTAAAAGTTCCCGTAATTTGCTTTCACACTGCCAAAATACCTGCAACCTTCGAAAAATCCTGTAATTTTCACAAGTATAGGACTACCTACTATTTAGCAGGTATTTTCTTTCGGGGAAATTACACGTAATTTGCTTTCATGCCGCCAAACTGACCTAGTAGGCCTATTTTCTGATCGGGGTAAATTTCTGGATCAGAGAATACCTGGAACTGAGAACTTTGAGGCGGTCTGTTACTTTTTTATAAGACCATGGAGGTAAACTTTTATCTCTATCATTAAGATAGTGAATCTTTGCCATTGATAACATCTGTAGTATACATGTGTTCTCTCTGCTGTAAAAACATCGTGCAAGCCTGCAAAGGAAACGTAATCATGCCCAAACAATTGCAGTGAAAACGACATCTTTGATTTGCTTTGACACTTATGAACATCTTTTTCATCCATGATTATCCAACTTCAACCAAGTCTGATTGCGACCAAAATTGAAGACCAGTGCTATACTATATCGGCAATTACCTTCTGTTAAATCCCGGGGGGGGGGGGCAGGCACTCAGTATATAATGCATAGTGGGTATGTGCCGCGGAGGGGACCCCCATTTTTACACTCAAATTTCCGTTCCAAGGCATATAATTTTTGTCTTATTGAGAAAAAGAAGCCTGTTCCAAGGACCCTCCTTTTTACAATAAGACCACTCCAAGGCCCCCGTTTTTTGTCTCGCCCGCGGCACATACCCACTACTTTTTTGGTAGAGTGCCCCCCCCCCCCCGGGGTTAAATCATGGAGGTATGTTGATAGCTCCATGGTTAAATTTACTGTCAAATTTATCACTGGTTAATTAAGCTAAGTTCAATCATTGTAATGAAATATGGCTGAACTTCAGTTCTTGAAATTACCAATTATTATTATATGCTTTATTTTGAGAAGGGAATTGTTATAGTGAGAACAAGGTTTATGGTCTTAATAAAGAGATTTCGATCATTTTAAGTAAAGAAAAGAAATTGACGACCCGTCGTAAATGGTCTGAGTATGTCAAGCAGATTCTCTACCTTACAAAATGTCACACACAAAAACAAAAACCAAAATCAGACATCAGTTCATCTATTAAAGAGTTGCTGCTTGGATCAGGGAATCGTTTGTGAGATTCCTTGCTTGAATCAATTTATCACTCTCAATTACACGCTATACAAACTGCACACTATGGTGGACATACATAGGCATGATAGGAGTCAGTCATATACATGTATGCTTGGGCTATACTCCCCAAAAATATGTCAGAAGGATATAAGCCAGGTGGGTGTTTCATAAAGCTGTAAGATACGAATGACTTTATGCAGGACTGGTGATCCTTTCTTGTGCTTAAGTTTAAAGTTAGTGATATCCCTACGTAATTGATGTAGGACCTAACTGAGTAAGAACATATTCCAGTCATGCATAAAGTTGTGCGTAACTTTACGAACAGCCTTTATGAAACACCAACCATACTGCAGGGCCAACATACTTACAGAAAATGATAATAATCCCTGAAAATCCTTCAACCGGCCTCAACTCATCCCCATCTCACAAAACATAAAATCCACAATAATATCTGCACAGCAATGGCAGACGATATCTCACAAGGCCCTTCGCTTCGGTAACAGCACTTGCACTTGTGCCGAAGTCAAGTCAACTCCCTGCCTGCCGTTTGCAGTGGGACTGATGAAGTGTAGGAGGCGGAGGAGTGATGACTGGGTTTTCAATCTGGTCATCAACTCTGAGCCTGGATCATCACATATAGTCTCTTATTTCAGACCCCTTTTACTGTAGTCTTTGTTCCACTCTACTTCAGAAAGGGGGTGATCCTTCCATGTAGCCTACATGTAGTACAGCGAGCTGGTTTGTAGATTGCCAATTGCTCTACGGTCCACTGACTTTGTCTATTTCATCCTACATGGTTTAATCCTACTTTGTCTAGAACCTGTTCGTCTATTTTAATATCATTGGCCCGTATTCTGAACTCGGGTTTAAATTAGACCCTGGTTTAAAGTTGTGGTTTAACTATGGAAAGCCAATTGGAGCACAAATCCCCAACAGTACACATTCAATATATTACTAGTAACTCATATGACACCCAAATTGTTCAAAATTGTCGGGAATGATAACTGAAGAATTTTTCTTCATTATGAAAGCAAAAGGAAACAAAAGAGTAAACATAAGAGATATACAATATAACATAATTTTTGAACTTTTGACTCCCCATAATTTTAGCACAGAGTTAGACCGTGGTCTACGTTAAACCTGACTTCAGAATACGGGCCATTTTGTCTAATTTCCACTCAGGATAAAGGACCCATTTGATCTAATATCCATTTGGTATTATACAACCTAGTCCATTTTTTTTTTTTGGGGGGGGGGGGGTCGATGAAGTGTTTTATTAACCAAATCTTCATTTGGCATAAGGCTATATGAGGATGAGGCTTATAATATTGGTATTAGACAGAATGGACCAAGTGAACCAAACAGCAAATCGCTCATCACAAAGAGACCGATTGTGAAATTTATATAGCCTAGGTCTTTGGTTTAAACATAGGCCCAACCCCCCCCCCCCCCCCCCCGAGAAAATATATCACTAAGACCCCTGCTACACCTGATTTCCTAAGTAGTCTTGGGGCGCCCCAAGACCAGTCTCGGGGAGGTTTCTAATCCAGTGTAAACGCACAAACCTAACCGAGACCCCTTCTGAGCAAACCTATATCGGACCACCTCGTGATGTGTTCCGGACCGGTCTCGGGGCGCCCCGAGACTGATTTGGATTCGGTGTAAATGCAAACCTGCACGAGACTGGTCCGATAACAAGTTTGCTTGATGCGTTACACATGGAACGATTATCCAAACAACACAGCGCGCACTTGGCACCCTGCCAAACCTACCACGGATAGCTTTGGTAATCAGGTGTAAACGCACAGAAAGCTGTCTCGGGGCACCCCGAGACCCCCCGCAAAATTGAGAAATTATGGTCTCCTCTTGTGTTTTTATTATTTATGGGAGGAGAAAGATCCATATCCATCTAAATGAGTCTGACTTCTTAGACTAAACATTAAAAACAAAACGCACTGAGACAAAGACAGAGAGAGAGAGAGGAAAATAGGAGAGATAAAGAGTGATAGAAGGGCATAGGCAAAGACAGAGTGTGCAAGACAGAGAGAAAGAGAGAGCGAGATAGAGACAGAGGGGTGGACAAGATGAAATTCAACGCCAGTTTTTGGAATAGGATACTGCTCCACTATAATTGAGGTAAAGGGGGCGTGACTTGACCTTATTTTTCACCTGGCAAAGGACCACCCATATATTGGGGGAGGCACTTGACTATTATACAAGTGTACCCCCCCCCCTCCTCCTTGGCCAGAAAAAAGTAATTTTGGGGATTATTATATATACATTTCAAAATAGATGTAACTGTACAATTTCATTGCCACTTTTATCATTTTCATACAAATTAACACTTATACATGTAGTCATAATTTTTGATAGCTCACCGTTCATGTTGATTTGTTTCCCTGTGTGATTCCAAGTAGAAAATTGGTGATATTGAAACTATTCGTCGTCACAGGTACAAACGTACGGATATATCCATCTGTTGTTTATCATACATCCAATGACTAGACATGTTTGCTGCCACTATCTGGAAAAGAAATATGACAAATACAATAGTTATGGAGAAGCAAATTATTTCAAAGAGGAAATTCACCTAATCATCAAGTTGGATATGACGTAAGAGTTTACTAGGAATTCTAAAAAGTTTTTTTTATTTGTGACATCAAATGCAAACAGCTGCCCTGTAAATCCATATGAATGCTATGAATTCCCATGAATAATGGGTACACAATGACTGAAGTTTTTTCTCAAAAATTCATGTATAGAATTGTGTCTCAAAATATAATGAATGTACAGGTAAAATTGTCCCCAATTTTCTGAGAAAAAAAAGCTGTTTTGCAATTTTTTCTTACCTGTCTCATTATTCCGTGTTTAAAACTCATTTGACATCAGGGTTAACTTGTCCTTAATCTTCACAAAGAGTCAGAATTAAGGCACTGTGCTCTAACTATCTCAACAAAAGAAATAAATATTCTCAAAACTGAAATAAACCAACCGTTTGCAGAGTTGAAGTGAAATGCTATTCTAAAACTTGATAAAAATAAAAGAAAATCCTTGACCTTCTCAATAGGTTTCCTTATAATAAAGGATTGATAAACTGGTTTTAGCAGTAGTACCTTATTCATTCTTTAACATACAATTTTGGGTGACTCAGCAACTTTTGTTTTTATGTGAACAAAGATAATTAATTTCTCTTCAATGATAGCCCAAAAGGCTTTACTATAGTGCCTACATGCATACAGCTCATTGTATCTGTACTGTTCAAACGTTTAAAAAAAATACTACAAACAATCAAAGGATTATGATATTTATATCAATTTACCAAAAAATCAAGAATACCATGTTATGGGAGCAAAGACAAAAAGATTTTGAGGTGACAAGAAACTATCAATAAACAAAGTCTTTAAAAAATGTGTTCCTCAAGAGGGGGAGGCAGCATCAGTATACTATTACTAGCTATCAAAAAACATTCTGTTTCTACAAACATTCAAACAAAACATGTTTAGAATTTACTATAAGCATGATGATCATGATTTATACTTTAAAGGTCAAGTCCATCCCAGCAAAAATGTTGATTTGAATAAATAGAGAAAAATCAAACTAGCATAACAGTGAAATTTTCGTCAAAATCGGATGTAAAATAAGAAAGTTATGACATTCAAAAAATTTTGCTTATTTTTCACAAAACAGTGATTTGCATAACTCAGTGACATGCAAATGAGGCAGTCAATGATGTTCCTCACTCACTATTTCTTTTGTTTTTCATTGTTTGAATTATACAATATTTCATTTTTTACAAATTTGACAATAAGGACCAACTTGACTAAAGTATTAAACAATGCTAATTCCACATGTTCAAGAGAAATTAATTATTGTTTCACTTGACAATAAGAATAAAATTAGAATATTTCATATTTCATATAATAGAATACAAAAGAAATAGTGAGTGGATGACGTCATCAGACCAGGATATGCATATAACTGTTTTGTGAAATTAAGCGAAACTTTAAAATGTCACAACTTTCTTATTTTACATCCGATTTTGATGACATTTTCAGTACTATATGCTTGTCTGATTTTTCTCTATTGATTTAAATCAACATTTTTCTGAGGTGGACTTGTCGTTTAATGGGCATTTCATAAACTCTGCACTGCTTATCACGATAACTTTGAAAAATTCAGGACGCAAAAGAGGAATTGAAGGAATAAACATCTCCCTTTGGACAGCTTATCAAAGAACTATAATCACGATCCCATAGTACAAGGTTACAGACAACAGACACACGTATAACTCACTTTACTAATGACATTTTAAAACACAGTAAATCTGAACAAATAAAAAAATCTTTAAAGATCAATGGCAAGCCTCCTCTGCTTTGTTACTTTATTTTCTTTCTTAGCTTTAGTCTTATTGGTTTTAGTTAACTTGCTACCATTTAAATTAATTCCCTGATTTAATTACCGGTGCTGAATATTATGTTTATTACTGTACTTTGTTTGATTGAAAATTCTGTTAATATTTTACTTAGTAATGTTTGTTTGTATTTTTCTATAAGGAAAATGAATTTATAAATAAATAAATCCAATGCCACCGATGGATACAAACATGGCATACAGGTACATGTATTGCTGTGGCCCAAATCTTTTTTGTTTATAGAATAATAGCTGCATATTGTATCAACTAATGAAACCATACTATAATAGAGTACGTGATAATATGTATTGTACATATATATACAAGTGATAAATTTAGTTAACCACAAACCGCAAAAACTTGACAAACAAATACAAACCTACAAACTGGCAATGAACTGGCACAAAGCAAACATTAAAGATGGGCTACTGTCATCGCTTAAAGGGGAAGTTCACCCTGAATGAAAGTATGTTGTAAAATTATATAATAAAATATATTGGTGGAGGTTTGAGGAAAATCCATCGAAGATTAAGCAAGTTATTAGAATTTTAATTTTTTTGATTTGTGACATCATATGTATACGAGCAGCTGCCCCATATATTATGTAATATAAATGCATAAATTTCAATTTTGATTCATGAGGATTTATCCGTCTTTCAGGGGCCAGTGTGAAATAATTTTACTGTTGATAAGCTGAAGTTACAATAAATTTTTCATTTTTTGAGAAAATTACGTACATTTCACTGATATTTTTCTACTACACGATGTAATGGTGAAGCTGCTCAGATATGACATCACAGATAAAAAAATTCAAATTCTCATAACTTTCTTAATGATCTTTGACAGATTTTTTCTTCAACTTTCAGTTTCACCAATATCTTGTATTGTTTTCCTGCTTTGTTTACGATAAACTTTTTGTCAGGGTGATGAGTTTAACCAACATACAGTTGGTTAAATATATGATAATATGAGCTTGATAACTACTAGATAAAAATCAATCCACATTCATTTCATACAGTCAAATCTACTATAATGACCATCTGTATAGAAGGAGCATAGACCACAAATCTCAAATGGAATAGGCCAACATGCAGGGTGCTACATAACTTTTTAGAATCGCTTGTCCGGTCGGGCAAGTAAATTTTTAAAGGGGAATCCAACACAAGTAAAAACTTGTTTTTATAAGGAAATTAAAAATCAGACAAGTTGATAGGTGAAAGTTTTAACAATATTGGACAAACAACAAGAAAGTTATGAATTTTTTAAAGTTGTAAATATTGGTAATCACTATACTCATGGAGACTTCAAATTGGCCGCATATGGGATGTCATAGCGATGTAAGGCAAGGACTTCTCTTCCATGTACTTCAATACATATTATGCCTAAAATGTCATTTTTCCCCAAAGTTTTATTTCAAATTATATTTTTCTTTCATGAGGACATTAAACAATATACTACCTGGGTTATATTTAGATTACTGCTTCAGGGGATTTGGGTACTTAGGAGAAAACCACAAATCCCTGATAATAAAGTACATGGCCTATGGGAAAGTTGTCCTTGCCCATTGTCATAATTTACTTACCCAGTTGCCAATTTGAAATCTACATACTATTAGTGATCTCAATTTTAAAGCAGCTATAACTTTCTTATTGCTTGTCCGATTTCTTTCAAACTTTCACCATTCTGTTTAATTATTTTTCTCCTTCCCAACACAACGTTTTATGGCCAAGGCTGGATAGTTGGAATATACTTGCCCAAAAATCTATTTTACTTGCCCGAAAAAATCCTTGAAAAAAAAGTTTTACCTCTTCAAAAGAAAGTTTTGCGGTTTAATAAACCATTGACCTTTTTCTCTCTTTTGACATGAACTGATCTACCTTGTTATTGCATTTATTTTTTCAAAGTGATTTTATCTCACCTGTCACAACCAAAATTAGGGTCAATATCATATCATATCGACCCTAATTTTGGTCATTCTACTGTGAGAATTTTGCTTTCTACTGTGTGAATTTTGCTTGCCCAATTCGGGCAAGTAGTTTTGGTCTCTACTTCAAAACACTTGCCTGACTCTAACTTTTACTTGCCCTGGGCAATCGGGCAAGTGCTTATGTACAGCACCCTGCAACATGTATGTAAAGCTCCTGCCAATAAAAATCACCTGTTCCTAGAGACCATTTTAGTCGATTCCATTTAGCAGTCTTTGTAGACGGGTTTCCAAGTATTTTTGTCCATACAATTCTATTGAAATAAAACTGATCAAATACAGTTGTGCTCAAAAGTTAGTTAACCCACCACAAAATGCACCCCTTCATGCTGAGTGTCGAATGTAGACAACATCACTACAATGTTCGGCGAGACCCAAGAAACAAAGTTTAATGAATATTTTATTACCTGACTTCACAATTAAATATCTAAACCATGGCAGAACTTGAACACTTTAAATATGTTAACTTTCTGGTGGGGGTTTACTAACTTTTGAGCACTACTCTACATATGTGCAGTGTATTGGTTAAGAAAATATGCTAATATCAGATTTTGTCAATAAATTGATCAAGCAACATCCTGAATTAGAGAAAATTCTGTTTCCCTACTGGATAACTGATCATCATCCTACCATTGTTCAGCACAAAATGGTTGCGATTATCATCCCAGATATAAACAAAATCATTTCCAGGCTACAAATTGACTTGAAAATAAAATGAAAACCAATAAAAAAAAAACAAGGCAGATTTAACAATCATCTTCATATTTTGACAAATGACACGTTTCAGTTTCATTTCAAAGTACCAGGCCTGTATTAAAGACTGGTTACACCACATGCAAAACAAAAGCCAAACTGACAGGATAGGCTATTCAATAAAAGAAAGCAATATACATGTATGATCAATGTTCATCGGGCTTGGCTGATAAACACAGGCCTTTGTTTAAATGCTCAGAGAGATGTATAGGCTACATGTATGTTGTATACAGACTTTTCTCAAACAAGGACAAGGACATACAATATGATGCCTGTGTGTTGTTGTTGTTGTTAATGTTGCACCAACTGATGCAAAGATAATATGATTTGAACAGGTGAACAAAAATCAGACGGAAACACTGAAAATTTCATTAAAATCAGACAAGGAAATAAGGAATAAAGAAGTTATGACATTATACATTAAAATAAAGATTTGTATTATTTCAGTGAAACACTTCTCTTCATGAATATTCAATGAGCAAACTGATATTGCCATATCCCCACTTGTTCTTTTGTATTTTTATTACATACAATTATGTCAAATTCAATTTCAAGTCCTTCAAGAACTAAAACAATTGATTTTACAACTGATTTAAAGCATTCAATATTTATTGCTGCAACTTGTGGAATATCTATACACAAATGTATGAAAACAATATGATATCATGTAGAAAAAGTGGGGATGTGACATCATCAGACCACCTAATGAATATAACTGTTTTCACAAACTATTGCCAAACTTGAAAATTCAATAACTTTGTTATTTGTTCTCAGATTTTGATGAGATTTTCGGCATTTAATTTGCTTGTTGAATTTTACTCTATTTATTCAGATCATTTTCAACCCAGAATACCCGTTTAACAATGTCTGGCATTTTTGCAAGGGCAGAAATCTCTCCCCAAAGGTAGGGGGGGAACCAGGGGCTAACAAAAAAGGTTTTACCAAAAATGTAAGGTCATTTCGACCAAAATAAATTTGACAACCAAGCAAAGAAAAAAAAAGGTTATCACCCCAAATGTAAAGTCATGCATTTTGACCAAAAGAAATTTGACAAGCAAAAAAAAAAAGGGTTATCACACAAAAAGGTCATCTCGTCCAAAATACATGTTTTATTTTGATGTTGAATGATGTATTTCTTTACATCATAAAAGACCAAAAATAGTAGGGGGGACATTTGATATTGTGTCCCCCTACTAAGTACTATTTTGGGTAGGGGGGGGGGCGTCCCCCCTGTGATTTCTGCCCATGTACATTTGTAATATTCATATCACATATTATCCTCGAAAAGTCATCAAATGTTAGGCCTATATACCTTTCATGAAACAAACTAGTTTAGCAATGCCATGGGATCTATATAATCAATAACTCTCATCAACAGAACAAAGCTAGTATGGAACAGTGTATAGCATCCATTCACAAATCTCTTACCATACCACTTACCAGACATAATACTATACATCACAAAAATGACATCAGAGCAATAGCTCTAAATAGATCCAGTAAGATGACACTATTGTATTAGGATAAATACAGACGAGGCCTACAAACAGTCAAAACTACTCACTTCTAATTTTGAAAAGTTCTGGTACAGCCACGATCGACTACTTTGGCATCCATTTCTATTTTTTGCAACTTTATTCACTGAACAGGATTCATGTTTGATTGTCCTAAAAATAAAACTCTACCACTTCCGTTTAGCTAAAAAATTCGAGTAAAGGCACATTTCGTCAACCAACTAAATGCAATACGCACTCAATGTATTTATCATCGCTGTATCTGTATCTGCACACAGACACAGTGCAGTAGCACAATCAAATTACAGAACTTACTCATCGCAAGCTTCAATGCACATCAAAATTAGTTTCACAATACTTCGAACTCTTTTTCAATGGGACTTGCGTGGCGTTATTGTAGTCCACTAGCACTTCTCTCCGACGAAAAAACACACGCCCTATTGTAACCACTGTGATTATTTTACCATTTATGGTATCAAAAATCAACAATGTTTGAGCGTTCGAAGTTCTTTTCGTTTCGAAGTTGATCTTTGGACACATCGTGCTTTTGCGAGATAATTAGGCGTTCGTAGACTCCAACCAGGTTAATTACTAGATTAAGTGTGATCATAGCAATGAATTCATGTTAATAAGATCAAACGAATACCTGTTGGTAAAGTCTAATTTTCTGCGGATGGGGAAATCCCCTTTCAGCTTGCATTTTAATTTGAAAACACGGTCTTGCGATACCACCCAGGAGCAGGGTTGGGCTCAACTACAAGGTAATTGATCAATTACGTAATTGATTCCGAATTGATTACATTTTTTGGAGTAATTGTTCAAAGTCTTGAACGGAAAAGTAGTTGTAATTGAAAAAAATAATTGACTTCAATTAATCTCTGATGTGGTTTACGGTACACCATGTGAAGTGTTGTAGAAAACAGTGGATAGGAGAAGAGAAGAAATGGATAGGCGAGAAAGTGGAGGTTTGAGAGTAGAGTATTCTTTCTTGAAAGTAGTCCTGAAAAGTCTGTAAACCAGGAAAGATTGATGAGTTGAGAACAGCTTGAGTAGTAGAGCTAGTGAGGAGATGCTGGCTTGAGTCGGCGAGTAGAGATGATGAGTAGTAGAGAGACTCGACGTTTCGGGCAGGTTGACTGTCCGTCTTCAGGAGTCTCCTGAACTCGACGTTTCGGGCAGGTTGACTGTCCGTCTTCAGGAGTCTCCTGAAGACGGACAGTCAACCTGCCCGAAACGTCGAGTCTCTCTACTACTCATCATCTCTACTCGCCGACTCAAGCCAGCATCTCCTCACTAGCTCTACTACTCAAGCTGTTCTCAACTCATCAATCTTTCCTGGTTTACAGTCCTTTTCAGGACTACTTTCAAGAAAGAATACTCTACTCTCAAACCTCCACTTTCTCGCCTATCCATTTCTTCTCTTCTCCTATCCACTGTTTTCTACAACACTTCACATGGTGTACCGTAAACCACATCAGCGATTGTACATACCACCATGCAAACCTTCAAACAACATCTTCAATTAATCTATTGTCAATTGCTTTTAATTACAATACTCACTTTACAATAAACTTATGATTTAATTCCATGACCTTTTTCATGTCAACTGCTTCAGCCTCAGAGAGAGAGTAAACAGGCAGAATCTATAACGTAATCCTTTATCTTTTCAGTTTCTCGATCTGTAACTCAAAATTATGTTGAAACAGGTGGTAATATGTACAAAATAAAAAATAGTTTCAGTTGTGATTTTTCTAGAAAGTAAAGAAATTGTAATTGTAACTGACAAAAATAATTGGTAATTGCAATTGAAAAAAAATGTGATTCAATTGAAAAGTAATTGTAATTAAACATTTCTTCAATTATGTAATTGTAATTGAAGAAAGTAATTGAGAATTTGAGCCCAAGCTCCGGGAGAGCACTCGACACTATCATTATCATTATACATGATGGTTACATAACGTTAGTCCTTTTCGGTGAAACATCATTATAGTGCAGTGCTTCGAAAGATCCAAAACAAATTTCCTGAAACTGAATCTCAAATTTCCTGAAATTTATTTCATTTTCAAATTTTATTTTTAAACAAAATTCGGACAATAACAAATCAAGTCGAGACTTGGTCCAAGTGACCAAAATCAAGGAATTTAACCTTTTTTTGTTGAATGCACTTTTTAAAAATAGCATCAAAAGATATTTCTTGAGCTACGTACACTGTTAAAGAATACTAGTAATTTTACAAAGAAAAATCGTAAATTTACAGAATGTTTACCTTTTAAAAACAGATGACACAATTATTTTACAAACCAAACGTATTTATGCAGTGATGTAACGTGGAATTACAAGTAAATGTAAAACAACGCAAAATAATTTGTAAAAATACCAACGAACTGTCGTGTTTTACGTTGCTTGCAGTGCATCTATCGTATAAATAGTGTTCGCATAATTTGTAAATTAACGGCGATTTTCATGTTAAATTGTGTTTTTTTAACAGTTATCCATTTTTTGTTTTGTTTGCATTTTCACAGCCTATCGTAATTTAACAGTTCATACTGTTGTGAGTAATGAATGCTGTTTTTTAAATTTCTTTTTACAGTTTTACTTTTAACAGTGTACTAGTATGAGGCAAAATATTCTTTAAACATAACACGAATTGATTGTAATATCCTGATTTCCTAGAATTTCCTGGATTCTTTCATTTTCCGAAAACTACCTGAAAATGATCCGGATGTCCCGAAATTCGGGAAATTTCCATCATAGTGGAATCATTGCATCATTTTAGTCAGGGTGGTGGGTGGGGTCTGGGATTGGGG
This sequence comes from Lytechinus pictus, assembly GCF_037042905.1. NCBI lineage: Eukaryota > Metazoa > Echinodermata > Echinoidea > Temnopleuroida > Toxopneustidae > Lytechinus > Lytechinus pictus. The sequence continues at coordinate 38,999,096 of NC_087245.1, forward strand.
GGGCAGATTGAATGGTGGTACAATATCTCTTAACTATTTGGCATAATTTTTCACCTCGATCGTCCCACATCCCCGGGCGCGCCCCCAAACCCCCTCCCCATTCTAATTAAAATATACCCAAGGTTCGTTAAACATTTATGAGAGTGTATGTCGTTCAAATTTTAATGTGTAGCTTTATCACTGTAAAAAAAATATTAAAAACGTCTGAAATAACAAAGAAATCACAATTATTTTACAAAATCAATAGAGTGAATAAAATTAATATCGGCATGAGGAGACATCAAGGGAGAGAAGAATACATAATAGAAATGTGGTATGTATCGGCATCTAACAAATACAAGGATTAGTAATGGTTAAATGCAATAAAAAATAAAATCATAGATTTTAAAATAAAACGGAGAACAGCTTTAAAAAATGAAAGAGAATGCGAAATTTATTTTTGTCACACAAATGACGCTGACAGATAGTGTGACTTTTCTTTTTAGATATTTGAAAATTAGAAGCTCTGATTAATATATACAAATAGTCACCATTAAGGCAATGGTTATCTTGACCAATCCTTTTTTTAGAGTGTACTCTGAAAAGAGAGAGTAAAAAATTGATATCTAATGTGCTGGTGAATAGCCTGCATTGTCCAACCAACAAAAATTGTCAAAATCAACCAATTCATTGGTTAGAATCACATTTCCGTGCTTAGAATCTACCGGAACTTTGGTTGATATTTGATTTTATCGGTCGGACACAATACTCAACGGCAGAATGGTTACTTTGACCAGTCCTTTTTGAGGGTATATAGAAAGCAAACATTTTGATCATGTAACCCAACTAAGTTGATACAAAACCAATTTGTAAGCATTACCCCCTCCCCATTCTAATTAAAATATACCCAAGGTTCGTTAAACATTTATGAGAGTGTATAATGTCGTTCAAATTTTAATGTGTAGCTTTATCACTGTAAAAAAAATATTGCCTGGGTAAATTTTTTACCACCATAAGCATGAGGGTAATTATATATCCAACCAATTTTGGGCAATGTTTTACCCAATGCGGGAAGCATATTGTTCTGCAAGGTTAAACAAATAAGCAGCAATTACTTTAGAATGGGCCAAATTTTGAACACATTGGATAAATAGAAATGCCCAAAATGTCCAATGTTGTTTGGACACATAATCACCCTCATGAAGCACTTCTACACATGCACATATATATAACCGAAATATCAGCTCAGTGGGACTTGAAAAGTGGAAAAAAATTGTGCATGATGCACACAATTTCGAGTCATGATCTTTTATCATTGTCGCTTTCAATAGGGAGTTTTTGCAAGCACTACGCATGCAGACGCTTTCTGGAACGTTGAGAATCTATTGTCAAAGGCCCTACATGACAAAGCAGTCTTTGTCGAAAATCGGTGAGTCAAAACAGCAAGTTTCGTCGTCCTGGGCTGTGGACAAACGACATAGCTGCAATTTTTTGTCGGCTCCGAATTTTAGGGCGATCTGCTGTCCCGGTGACCTTAGTTTTCGACAAAGACCTCTAAGCTGTTCATTGTAATTTGACGGACATTTTCAACCGATTTACTCCGTTGCAGAATCCGTCCCCCTTGCAATTGCAAAAACTCGCTATTTTTCACCACAACCAAAGACGATGATCTAAAGCATTTTGTCGAGAGTTTCTTATAATTGCTCTTATCAATCCTCCCACTTCAGAGCGCCTTACAGGCAAATTAAATTTTGTGTGTGGTTTAATGAGACCGGTACTCATAACATTTTCAATTATGAAACGCAGTCGAGAGAGCAAAATGTAATTGAATCGTATACAACTACCCCATGGTAGAATCACTCATATATATTTATAAAGGATTTGACCTTGTTTTTTTCTTACTATCAATATAAGTGCCGAAATAAAGAGTTTTGATTTGATGAGTTTTTCGGACAGATCCACTCCCGGCCTTAGGCGGAATTATACGTTGGAGCGTATAAGTACAAGTGAGAGTGCACTTATATACAGTTTGCAAAAAAAAAAAAAAAATACCGGCCCCAAAAATGGTGAGGAAAGTGGAAAGCGAGGGAGGGGGAGGGAGAGAGAGAGAGTGGGGGGGGGGGGGGTAGGGGTAACAAAGGAGGGGAATTATAGAAAGAGGAAGAGGGAAGGGTGTATGATTCACATTCGACATGTTCAAATTCGTTCAAATAGAACATTCTCAACTTTACAAAAATAAACGAAAATCAATTACAAAACGAAACATAATATAATTATGGAAGTCGAGGAATATGACAATATATGACAAGGAAGATCACTACATCCCACAAAAAAGAATAACACGAACGCGTAGAGTTTATATTCATCAAGCACATTCTACTCAAACTAGAAATAGTGATTTAAAAAGTCTGAAATAACAAAGAAATCACAATTATATTACAAAATTAATAGAGTGAATAAAATTAATACCGGCATGAGGAGACATCAAGGGAGAGAAGAATACATAGTAGAAATTTGGTCTGTTTCGGCATCTTACAAATACAAGGATTAGTAATGGTTAAATGCAATAAAAAATAAAATCATAGATTTTAAAAGAAAACGGAGAACAGCTTTAAAAAATGAAAGAGAATGCGAAATTTATTTTTGTCACACAATTGACGCTGACGGATAGTGTGACTTTTCTTTTTAGATATTTGAAAATCGGAAGCTCTGATTAATATAGTCACCATTAAGGCAATGGTTATTTTGACCAATCCTTTTTTTTAGAGTGTATACTCTGAAAAGAGAGAGTCAAAAATTAATATCTAATGTGCTGGTGAATAGCCTGCATTGTCCAACCAACAAAAATGGTCAAAATCAAAATTCATTGATTAGAATCACATTTCCGTGCTTAGAATCTACCGGAACTTTGGTTGATATTTGATAATTTTATCGGTCGGACACAATACTCAACGGCAGAATGGTTACTTTGACCAGTCCTTTTTGAGGGTAAATAGAAAGCAAACATTTTGATCAAGACATTGTGGTGGTGTCATGTATTGATGACCCATTACATAACCCTTAACCCCACCACATTGTTTTCAACTTTGAAACAAAAAGTATTTTTTTGGGGGGAAAATACAAATTTTAGCAAAAAAAGTAAAAAAGGGTGTGAAATAGATAAGTGCTTTTTACCTGCACATGTCTTTTAATATAATAAAGAAATAAGAACAATATTGTTAGTCCAGGTATGGATTCTCATTCTTGTCATAGTCTTTACATGATGGATGCATAAGAAATGTGTGGATGTGAAAATATCACATTAAGTTCGGACTGGGGTAATTTGAGCCAGCCAACATGGGGCAAGTTGAGCCATAGTAATTCTTATGGTAATGTATAATAAAAAAATAAAAGAACCTTAAAAAGCCACTGATATGCAGGCATAAAGGAGCAAATTCAGATGACAGTTCTTTTACTTGTATAGAGGATGTTAGTATTTATAAAGAATTAGCAAGTGAAAATACTTTAAATGAAAAATTGACATGCTGGTTCTTCCTGCATACATTTTGTATGCATGCAGGAAGGCATTTGGCTCAACTTATACCCCAGAAGGTGGCACAATTTACCCCATAGATGGGGCAAGTTGAGCTATTTGATATCTTTTTTTTCAAAGGTCACAATGACTTTCAGTGTGGGGGTAGAAAGTTATATATGGGTGAAAAATATTTTCCAAGAATCAAATCTAAAGGCTAGGTACCTATTTCTACAATATTATTAGTCATATCAATTTTAACATGCAAAATGCAAAAAGTGTCACAACTTACCCCGCCTTCCCCTAAACTTACTAAGTGGATACAAAACCTATTTGTAAGCATTACTCTGCCTTTCTCAAAACAGTAAATATACATTGGCGTCAAATGTAAACCAATTTGGAAAAAAAAGAAAAAGAAGAAGGAAAAGAAGAAAATGTAGCAATTAAAAAAATCCATTAGAGCAAGGAAATTCATGATAATTATATAAAACTTTAATTTTCACACAAAGACGGCTCCTTATTGATGTCTATACATTAATATGTTTTCTTTCTTGAAATCAATCTTCTTTTGTATTTTCCGACAAGATGTTGGTCAGAGAAAAATAATAGTCATCAAGCCGTCAAGCATCCTTAATCATTCCTGAATATTGTCTCAAGACCTTTTGGTGGATTAACTTTGTTTGAATCATCTTTTCTTCCCTGAATATTTGATTTTCTTCATCGAATAACTTTCTCATTATCATCGGTGATAAGAATATGATATAAGCAAGTTTTACATATTTAATATTATAACAAAGAGACAAAATGCTTTAAAACGGAAATACAGAGTGCTTTTAAAGTTATTTTGCCTACCGAAGGCGGAGAGGAATCATTGTGTGTGATTCATAATAAGTTTGTGATGCAGTATGGGGAGGTCTGTACTTAGACTGGCAAGTTGTGTCGTTTGGATAATTTCAGTGGGTAAGCTATAAAAAACTTTTTTTTCGTCCGAAACTTTTTTGGTATAAAACCAAATTTCTTTTCTCATTTTTTGTGTGGATCTCTTCGGTCTAATGGTCCCAAGCCCTTATTTATATGCCAGTGGGTCTTAGTTTGAAATTATATATATATATATATATATATATGTATATCCTTTACTTAAAGGCCTATAGCATACTAAAGATGGGGTTGACATACACCTGGGTTCTGTTTCATATTCCTGTTATGATAACAAATGCAGATTTCTATATATAACAATCAGCCAATTAGATTAAAAGATTTCAGTAGCCTTTAACTGCGATCGCAAATTTGTTATTATAACAAGTATAATGAAGCGGGCCTCTGGTGTCATTGGGGAGTTTACTTTTCGCAAGCACTTCGCAGACTCTTTCTGGAAAGTAGAGAATCTATTGTCAAAAGCCCTTCATGACAAAATAGCCTTTGTCGGAAATCGATGATTCAAAGCAGCAGTGTCGTCCGTGACTCTGGAAAAAAAAACTACGTTATTTTCAAGTTATCATCAGCTCCAAATCGTACGATGATCAGTTGCCCCCGTTCACCATTTTTCGACAAAGACCTCTCAGCTGTTCATTGTGACTTGACTGGCATTTTCAATTCATTTACTATGTTATAGAATCCGTCTCCGTTAAAACTGCGAAAACTCGCTAGTTCCGAGTTGAAATGACTTCCTCAGAAATAAGATGGTGTAATTTGGTTATGTTCACATTTATTTATCCGTGTTTTAGGTCTCGTCAGGGGCGAATGCGATGATTTCCACGCCGGTTTCCACGACTACTTCTCAACCTTGGTATCACCCGACTATCCGGACCCCTACCCACCGGCCACCCGACGGCAATGGCGTCTTGAAATTCCAGAAGGTGTCCAGGTAATAATGAATGATATTCAGTGATGTGATTACATTGATGACGTCATCTTTCCCCTTTTTGAATCTGGTCCATATCGGCTGACAAAATAAAAAAACAGCTATATGACATTTTCAATTTTCACCTATTTTCATTTAAAAAAATTGTGATGGGCACATCTTGTGAATAAGGGAGCCGATCGTAACGCAACACAGTGTATCTTTCATGTTTTGTTATTTGAGATATAAAATATTTCAATTTACTACCAAATATGATAAAAAATGATAAAAAAACACACCCCGGTTTGGTTCATCATTGACATAGAAGTCATCATTACTGATAGTTTACGCAAAATTCTAAATACAGTGTATGATATAAAAGAAATAATGAATGTATGACATTGTCAGCTCTTTTATTCGCATTTAGGCTATAGGACGTAGATAATTTTATAATTGTGACTCTTTTGTGGAACTATGTGAAATTTACAATTGTCATGATTTTCAAATCTTACATCCGATTGCGACCTGTTCGATGAAATTCCAAGTGATATACACTTTTAAATTGTTTTCTATACATGTATTTTATCTTAACTCAACTTATTGTTGGGGTGGACTTGACCTTTAAAAATAGGTCTATTTGGTTGAGTAAAGTCAACATAACTGGAGATGCGATTTACACCCATCTATCCACATGTTAGAATAATTTCCTTTTCATCCCTAAAAGGCCCTAATTCGCATAAACGCTCTGGAAATCGAAAGAACATGGGATTACTTGAGGCTGGAACACACCCACCAGACTGCACACGGCACCAATATTACTCGCTTCCCATTGGTCAGCGGTAATGTGACGTCAATGTTGCTCCCGGAGGGAAACGTGATGTTGGACTTTTGCAGCGACGAGTTTGAGAATTTCGAGGGCTTCTCTTTTGATGTGCGCACGCGTGAGAGAAATGGCAAGTGTATACATACTTTAAAAACCAATCCGAAATATTCTCAGTCGTTCTTTGCGCCCTTTCCTTTTGCCCCCCCCCCCTCTCTCTCTCTCTGACGTATTAGTTATAGAGGAGTTTCAGGGGGCTGTTTTTTGTGTTTACATTATATTCTTTGTTCGATAATTGTATTGTACTTTTCTTTCACCATTTATATAAAAAAGTCCTTTGATGTTTAACCGATCCGACCCCCAAATAATCATAAATTTGTCAATTATCATTTTTTCCCCAAGTCTTCCCCTCATCTTATTTTATTCACTCGTCTTCCTCCTCTTATTTCCCTATTTTTTCTTTTCTCTTTACCTTCTTGTTTTTTTCTTTTCCCCCCTTCTTCCCCCATTTTTTCCTCCCCCAATAAGGGGGACGGGCCTCGGCCCCCTGGATCCGCCTATGCGCTCTTCTATAATCTGACAAAGGATAACATTACATCAACAAGTGGAATGCCTCTGGCCGTCTCACCTGCATCACGCGATTCAATATAGCAGCAGTGCTGATTTTGAAAACTACTATAACTCGCACAAGATGTTCAGTGATACTTGGTTACTCTTATTTCCACGTTTTATGAACTAGACCAATACACAAATAGAGATATGATGGCAATTCAAAAAATACCCCCAACGTGGCCAAAGTTCTTTGACCTTACATGACCTTTGACCTTGATCATGTGACCTGAAACTCGCACAGGATGTTCAGTGATACTTGATTACTATTATGTCCAAGTTTTATGAACTAGACCAACACACTTTCAAATTTATGGCTGTAATTCAACAAATACCCCAATTTGGCCAAAGTTCATTGACCCTAAATGACCTTTGACCTTGATCATGTGACCTGAAACTTGCACAGGATGTTCAGTAATACTTGATTACTATTATGTCCAAGTTTCATGAATCAGATCCATAAACTTTCAAAGTTATGATGGTAATTCAACAGATACCCCCAATTCGGCCAAAGTTCATTGACCCTAAATGACCTTTGACCTTGGTCATGTGACGTGAAACTCATGCAGGATGTTCAGTGATACTTGATTAACCTTATGTATAAGTTTCATGAACTAGGTCCATATATTTTCTAAGTTATGATGACATTTCAAAAACTTAACCTTAGGTTAAGATTTTGATGTTGATTCCCCCAACATGGTCTAAGTTAATTGACCCTAAATGACCTTTGACCTTAGTCATGTGACATGAAACTCAGGCAGGATGTTCAGTAATACTTGATTAACCTTATGGCCAAGTTTCATGAACTAGGTCCATATACTTTCTAAGTTATGCTGTCATTTCAAAAACTTAACCTCAGGTTAAGATTTGGTGTTGACGCCGCCGTCGCCGTCGCCGCCGCCGCCGCCGTCGCCGCCGCCGCCGCCGCCGCCGTCGCCGTCGCCGTCGGAAAAGCGGCGCCTATAGTCTCACTCTGCTATGCAGGTGAGACAAAAACTCAACAGGCGATCAACCCTCTAAAATTGAGTTATTTTCACCCCCCCCCCTCCTTCTGTCTGTCTGTCTTTCTCCTTTTTTTCTCTCTGCAAATTTCTGTCTGTCACTCTTTCATCTCTTCACGCACTTATATCCCCCTTACGAAGATAAAAAGGTATTTTTACATTTTGTTTGTTTGTTTTATTTTTATTTCTGCGTTCACAATACATTATCAAAAATATTATCTTGTTTGCGATATACAAAATAATCCATAATGCATACAATATAAACATAATACATAATTGAAAAAAAAATGGTGTGGGCATATACTTCACATTTTAATAATAATAAAAAGGAACATTAACAAATGAACGCAGGAGACCGCCATCGTGAGCGGTTAAGCTTGTAATTGATGGCGGCCTCATTTTAAGACAGCAGCCTATATTATTCAATATTATCAAAACAGTACCAAAAAAGAGAATTATACAATTAAAAGTTTCATAAAACTGCACGGGGGATGTTAAAAAGTTTTTTGTTAGGAATAAATTAGAATAATGATATTCAATTATAATTCATAATATATTGTTGGCTGCGCTTGAGTCCAATCTTTTCTCTCTTTTTAACTTTCTATCATATTTCAAAACGCTTTTCGACGTAAGTTGTGAACAGCAAATGAAAAAAATCTTTGTTCAGTTTATTCAGCTGTCTTAAACATTTATGTAACAATGTTCTTTTCGCACAAAATAGCATGTTCATGTTAACATATACTTTGTCGTTTTTCCCTTATTAATCATGCATTCATTAATAACTATACATGTTCGAAATTAGCGTTAAGGGAAACGACATTCTACAAGCTTCGTTTTTAGTCAGGTATTTGTTTTGATTTACAATAACAGATTGCGCCATTGTGTTGTACAAGAAATATGTTTGGATTTATTTTGTGCTTGCAAATATTGTTGATTATAAAAATAAGCCTTAAATCATGAAAACTTTATATACCTTCTCATTTATTTTAGATTCTTTTGACCTAAGTTGTTACGAGCCCGACGTCGAGACCTTCGCCTGTGCTTCGGGGATGCAGTTCATACACGCCATCGCACGATGTGATAGGATTGTTGACTGCCATGATCACTCCGATGAGAGTGGCTGCGGAGGTGAGCAAGGGTGAGGGGCAGGGGCGTCCATCCATTTTTCAGATTGGGGGGGGGGGCAAAATCATGAATCAACTTTCCAAAGGCGCTCGATCACACAAAACAAACAGACTCAAACACACACACATATGCCTATATGTATACATATATAGATATATATATATATATATATATATACAAACACACACACACACATCTCACCAACAAATTAAATTAAAAAAAAAGAATAAAAAATAATAGATGCGAGCGCGAAGCGCGAGCTGAAAATTTTGATATTTTTATCTTAAAAAAAAGAGTTTAATTGACGTTTTTAATAAAGAACAAGAAATATATCCAACAAAAGATTATTGCAAATCGAAGTGGGAGTTCTTTTGAGATATAGAACTGAAAACGGGACATTCTATTCACCTATTCAATCGTGAAAAGTATGGGTTTTTGCTACAGAAATGATGCGAGCGCGAAGCGCGAGCTCAAATTTTTTTATATTCTAATCTGAAAACCGGACATTTTGAGCACAATTTTAGATGAAGAACGAGTTGTGTATCTCAATCCCGCTTGCTGATTTCTGTATAACATTACAATCTTATTTTATTTTTTGCACATGCAGAATTATTGGGGGGCAAAACGATATGATTTGAAAAAGGGGAGGGATGTGCAGCCCCCGAACTGAAACCGTACTGAACTGAATTAAAAGTTGCAATGGAATGAGAGGGTAAAGAAGTAGATGGCCCTGTGGAACGCTGGGGGCACAGGAACGGGGATGGGGGGGGGGGGTGGGCAATGAAAAAGGTGAAAATTATAATTTTTATGCGTGGGAACTGCTGGCAAGGGGTACAGCGGTGTGTCAGGGTATTTTGAGAAGGAGGCAATGCAATCTTCTTTCTTTACTCCCCCCTTTTCCTTTTTTTATTTACTTTTTTATAACTTGAAAATCACAGGGGGTGTGGGCGATGACCCTTATTTCCTCGTTTCATCCGCCCCTATTCATAATGTGTAGGCATATGAATGTAAGGTGGGTAATTCTGTTGTGAAAATGCGAACGACAGAGAAAATATGGGATAAACATCAACGTTCCCTTTTCTTTTTTATTCTTTCACTTTTTTTGCCATCCCGAGCTCTCTCTCCTCTTTAAGATTTGATTAAAAAAAACTAATTTCGAAATTTTCTTCTTTTTTTTTCCATTCAGGATGCCCTCCGGGTACATCCCAATGTGAAGGAACTGATATATGCATCTATTCTAAATATCTTTGTGACGGAGTGGATGACTGCCCGCTTGAGGATGACGAGAACTGTATAGGTATGTCATACACAGAGGTATGATACGGGGGGAACGAAGCGAGCGAGTAAAAAAATAAATATTTCAATTCATCAATTATTATTTTTTGTTAATAGATCAAGTACAATTTTCCACTATGGAAAGTAGGACACAATTAAATTAAAGGAATAGAATGGGGTCCAATCATGAGCCACATATTCGAGGGAATTTTGTGTAGATTATGATTTATGTAAATATTACATTTACTGAAAATACACGTTATGGCTATTTTCGTAAGTCATTAAGCCCCACAATCCAACTTCGTAATAGCTGGACCATTATCTGTTATCTGTTTATTAATTTGTTTCTTGATAGATTGATATCATTTATTTTATGCATTAAATCTTTTGTTTCTTGATCAATCTCTTCGTTTATTCAGTCGTTTTGTTTGTCTGTGTATTGTGTATATAACCGCACACTTATATTTTTTTTTTCATTTAATTGCTTATTCATTATTTGTATATTCATTTATTCATTCATTTATTTCTTCATTTATTTATTTACTTATTTTTTATTTATTCATTTATTCATTCATTTGTTTATCTATCTAGCTATTTATTTATTTCATTTATTTATTTATTCATTTATTTATATATTAATTGATTAATTAATTTATTTATTTATTTATTTATTCATATATTTATTTATTTATTATTTTTTATTCATTTATCATCTAATAAGTTAAGTGGTATGTATGAAGAAATATAACGTTCTAATTGGCACCCCATGTAGATTCAAAGTGCCCGGACGGGTGTATCTGTGGGGAGGGCCCCTACGCCCATTTCTTCGGGCCTAGCCGGGCCTTCTGCGCCGCACCGGGTTATCTCCCATATTGGACCAATGGGTCCACCACATGGAATCAGCAGTACGCCATGAATACCACTCTCAGAACTGTTGTTATGTGAGTATAATTATTGTTTGCAAAGGCGTAGTCGGCACCGGTAGTGGAAAATGTCCTTTTCCTGGCGAATGCCGCAAAAGGAAGATAAAATATGTACAAAAAGAAAGAAGAAAATGAAAACACTTAGCGGCCCCCTTCCATCCGTATTCATTTTCTCTGGTGTAGTAGCCAGGGGCGAAAAAGAACCCATATTAGAAGGGGGGGCGAACCCCCCCCCCTCACAAAATATCCTGAGGTTCCAGAAAGAGTGCCATTATCCATACCATATTGTGTGTTCAATGAGGGAAATAGCAAATGTTATCACTCGGTCGATACGCTCTCTTACGTCGCTCCCACGTAAACTTACGATACTAGTAGTTCACTCATTGCAGTGTTGAAGGTAAAAAACGCATTAGTGAAAAAAAAACTCTTGGTCAATAGCTATGCTTTCTCGCACATTATAATGTCTTATTGGAGACCTACCGTATATACCTTGTGTAAATATGAAATAAAACTTTTACTTCAGAAAGCATCATTCTTGCTCGATTGCTATGCTCCCTCGCCAACGCATCGGGGCACATTCTACCCTTCCTAGCAACGTATCGTTTGTGGTTTAGAAATCCACCAGTCACGTAATATCCCCATGATTCGGGGGGCCCTATCTTATTACATTTAGTGGGTTCAAACTATTAAGTTTCTCAGGTAAAATAACACATTCTCTTGTTCGGTCGCCATGATCCCTCGGATACTTTCTACTGCAACAGACCTCCATCCGGGTTTACCTAACCTTGCAAGAAATATACAGTGGGTGCTTACAATAACAATGTTTACGATCAGCCAATCAAATTGAATGATTTCCGTAGCTTTAAACTGTTATTACAAACTTCTTATTACAACATGGAAAGGCCCCCCCAGGATCCATCTCACACATACTACAAGAAAATTAACTGGCTTACGCTGCATCTCTTTTATGTCTGTTACAATGTTTTTTTTATAGAGACCTTCATGACATACCCATCGGGCACCTCGATCCAGGCAGTTTCAATGGAGCAACAAATCTGAATACCCTGTAAGTATCTCAAAGAGAGAGACAGGGAGAGAGAGAATGTGAGAAAGAGGGAGGGGGGGGGGAAGGGGAGCGGATGAAGAAGGAGGAGAAAAAATAAGATGAAGAGGAAGAGAATACCAAGAAAAAGAGGGAAGAGGAGTGAAAAAAAAAAGAAATGTAAAGAGAAAGTCAAAGGAAAGCACAGAAATACATTGCCAGACTCACTCAAACAGACGAGATTCATTCCTCCCTTTAAAAAGGTATTAAGAATTTAGTACTTAATGAATACTCACTGAATTAAATGGATATATATTCTTTGTACTTGTCAACTGAAACACATACCTTTTAAGCCAGAAAAAAAAACACGATATGAAATATGAAAATGTATTGTATCATGCGTTTCTTTCCCTCCTCAGCCCCCTCCCCTTCCACTCTGCACCTGGCACTCGTATACCTGTATACAGGTATTGTTAAAGGACAAGTCCACCCCAACAAAAAGTTGATTTGAATAAAAAGAGAAAAATCCAACAAGCATAACACTAAAAATTTCATCAAAATCGGATGTAAAATAAGAAAGTTATGACATTTTAAAGTTTCGCTTAATTTCACAAAAGAGTTATATGCACATCCCGTTCAGTGTGCAAATGAGGGAACTGATGACATCACTCACTCACTATTTCTTTTGTATTTTATTATATGAAATATTCTAATTTTCTCCTCATTGTCCTGTAAAACAAAGTTTTATTTCGCCCTGAACATGTGGAATTACCACTGTTTAACATTTTATGGTTTAGTCAAGTTGATCTTTATTGTCAAATCTGCAAAAATTGAAATATTGTATAATTCAAACAATAAACAACAAAAGAAATAGTGAGTGATGAGGGACATCATTGATTCTCTCATTTGCATGTGACTAAATTTTGCATATAACTATATTGTGTGAAAAATAAGCAAAACTTCAAAATGTCATTACTTTTTTATTTTACATCTGATTTTGATGAAATTTTCAGCATTATGTTTGTCTGATTTTTCTCTATTCATTCAAATCAACATTCTTCTGAGGTGGACTTGACCTTTAAATATAATTTGTAATTGTATTCAGGGGCTGCCACAAAGTCAAGCTAAGCTTTCAGTGGCAACCCCTGCAACATTTTTAAATCTTTGTTACAGAAAATACGACCTTGTTCACATTTTTATTATTGCTAAATATTTAGCTTTCTATCATGTATTTTCTGTGTTACAGAATGTACAATAGTTATACAATATTTATTATACAATATTTATTATACAATATTTATTATATTATATTTATTATACAATATTTATTATACAATATTTATTATATTATATTTATTATACAATATTTATTATACAATATCTATTTTAAAAAAAAAGTTGCAGAAACAAGAAATGAAAAGAATGAAATGAAAAAGAAGAGGAGAAGAGAAAAGGAAAGAGAGAGAGAGAAATAGTGAATATGAGAAATACAGAGATTGGAGTAGGCCTAATACGGAAGCAATTTAACTCTCATTGAATTTCTGGTTTTTTAAGGTTTAATATGTTTATCCCTCTCTCCCCCCCTCTCTCTCTCTCTCTGTCTTAATCTCCCCTTCTTTCTGTCTCTCCCATTCTCTCTTTGATATAAAGTGACCTGACTAATTGTGATATTGACCACCTCCCTTCAGGCGTATTTGATGGTGCTCCTCGTCTTTACAAATTGTAAGTCGTCTTTTTTTTCTTTTTCAACCCTCCTTAAAAATCAATGGCTGCGTTAAAACAAGATAATTAGTATCAGTTATGAGTGAAAAGGAATATACCTACTTTAAAATTCAATAAAAATATAATTTTTACTATTTATGTTTAGAAATTGTTATGTAAACTTGTCACTATAATTTTGTTTTTATATGAACTATATTTTTTCTCTTATTTCCTTTTGCTGGTATTTTTCTATGTTATTTTGATTACAAAACTCGTTCCATAACATCTGTGTGAACCACCACGGGTTACTGTTGTTCTGTTTTCGATATTTTTTATTACGAATTTGAGAATTCATTTATTGTAAGTATGATGGACATGATCATGCAGAACCTAGCAGTTTACTTTCACATTTTTGTAACGCATTTCAGCGTAGCCCTTTTAGAGATAATAATTAAAACAAAGTTATATATTCATTACGTTATAACAGGTATATTCGAAATAACAAGTTGAGGTACTTGGAGAAAGGGACGTTTCGCGGTCTCTACAACCTATATCTCCTGTGAGTGTACACCCTATACCCCTATTGTTTAAATCTTGTACATTTCTTTTCTTCTTTTACTTAATTTATTCTATTTTCTTATTGAAAATTCAAGGAGATCTTATTTTATCATAGTACATTTAACTACATGATGGTTTTATGCTCAAGTTGCCATCTTGTTGTTTTTGTATTTGTATTTTTTTTTCTTTGGGGGGGTATTTATAGGAATATTTTTAATAGGAGACTGCACCCTACAATCTCCGCTTTTTAGCTGCCTCCTCCATTCCAAACCCGTTTCATTGCAGAAATCTGGTATGTGTTGATTATATCAAGATGCACGAAACAAAATATTATGCTGTAATCGGTGGAATGGGAAATAAACGAAATGAAATGAAATATATATGAATGAATATATATATATATATATCAATTATATATGTACATGTACATGTATATACAAAAAAGAACAACAACCAAAGAGAAAAAACGCACGTAAATGAGGGGGCTCAATATGGCGTATCGCGTAAAATTGATAAAAGTTACAAGCCAGCGAAGCAAGCGAGCAAAAATTTTGATATTTTTATTACATTACAAAAATCCAAGGTTGTGATAAATTTTAACATAATGTTCAGAAAATAATATCATATTTCATCTTTAAGCCCTTCCTTTCTCTTGTTTTTTCTTGGTCGTGATTTTCTTCTTTTTTTTGGGGGGGGGGGGGGCAAGACCCCCAGTCCCCCCCCCATCTGTACACCAATCAAATTTGAATAAATATATATCAACTGCTAATCAATCAAATAAAATATTTATATAGCTTCAACGGTTTACTGCACATATTATGTTCCAATAAAAAAAACACTGTTTATTTTTGCACTCATTCAATATTCTTTTTTTTTTTTTGATATCCATGACTATCTTCAATAGCTTTGCGGAGTTCAACTTTTTGACGCAGTTCGACGACGGCTGTTTTGAAGGACTGACCAATCTATTTTTCATGTAAGTCGATCCTCGGGTTGAGATCATTTTGAATCATTTTCGGTGCAGTAGTAGACCATGGACCTATTATGTCCATGAGTAGACCAACCCTCCTATTCCAAGATTGAAAGAGCACCATCTACGTTATACCCCCGTCACACTTATTCGGCTTCAGCAGGAATCGAGCAGAAGCTGGAAAGAAAAAATATTCAAAAAATCTAGAAATTTTTGGGAGGAACTTATGAATTCATCAAACTGGAGATGAAATTCAGTAAATTGACCAGGTGTATCATCATACACTAGTCAAAATGAATCGCAATGGAGTCAGATTGATAATTCGTGCTACGTTCTTGGACATTCTAGGGGCATTCTTAATATTCTGACTGCATTCTGAGTGCATTCGAAATATTTTTGTCATTTCTTTTGGCCGTCCCGAAGGTTTTGGTCATGTTAAAAACATTCGAGGGGTATTCTCGAACGATGTTGGAAGTAGATTTAAATGACCAATTGGTGGTCAAACAATAGTCCTTTCATTCAGGCAAATTCTGCTTGATTCGGAATAAGTGTGATGGGGGCTTTAACAGTCATACTATTTCTGGATATGGACCAATTGGAAAGATGTGAAAGATCATGTACCTACTAGATGAAGATAGAAAGGTACTCCTTTGAAGAATAAACGGAAAGATTTTAGCATTAAATGAAAGGAATTCAATTCAAATTAACATTCATTTTCCTTTTCATTTTCTTTTTCATCTTCTTTTTCTATTTCCACAAAACATCAATTTTCAATATAATTCATACAAAATTGTATAAGGATCAGCGCCGCTATTCTCGTTTTTATTCAAAAAGATTTTTTTCCTCAGTAAAATCTAGATTGTCTCTCATCGTTGATACAAGTCCATATCAAACTGCTATTTCTTTTTCGGCAGGATCTTTAAAATATTATACCTGACTGTCAATAATAACTAATTTGTATGGAGTCTTTTAAATAGTCTTCATAATGATAAGAACACATACTTTGGAATTCACCATTATGTATCTTATAGTATAAAGCCTAACAGGTCAATGAAATGTGCATTATTAGGTTTTTTTCAAATTTTCAATTCAAATTTCCTGTAGAAAAAATCATGACACTAATGGATTTCCGTAGAGTTACGATTGATCCAATCAATCATCCAATCAATCGTAACTCTATGGAAATCCATCAGTGTCATAAATTTTTCTATAAAAAAATTAGCACAATGTCCTGTGTCAACAAAGAGAAGCACAGTGAATTTTCAAGAAAACAGTGAATGCATGAATATACATCATAGTTAGAAAATATTTTGAACAACCATGGATAATACATGTTGACGTTGCTGGCCGCCCATAGTTGCGATTGATCGGAGCAATCGCAACTCTTTGTAATACGGGGCCCTGGGGTGATAATGATGTATCGTGTTTGATTATATTTGATGATATTTTCAGAGATCTTGAGAAGAATGGAATAACTGATTTCCGTCCTGGTACGTTTCGCGATCTCGGGGGCTCTCTCGAAAGATTGTAAGTATCACTCTCTTTTCCAAAGATACGAAAATAAATGGATAAGAGACCGACATGAATATACGAATACAACGCATAATGTAACGTGTTGGGCTATAATGCAAAGCATTCGTAATGTACCAGTAATTGGAGCAGTCATGATTCAAAATTCATATCCAGTTCACAATGTGACATTACTGACGTAAGATAAATAATGTTTCACGCTTTGTCAGATATTTTACTTAACATTTAAGTAATTTATAAGTAATTAATTTTTCATTTTTTTATAATGATTACTTTTTTAAACGTTACACATTCTCACATCTATTCAGTCATGACGAACCGAAAACCTCTCCACATTCTTTACTACTAGACTAAAGATTCATAGCCATATTTCCAGGTATTGATCCCGGAAATAGATTTAATACAACATAATTCATAAATGGAAAAGAATAAATATAATTTTGTTTCATATGTAATACTTTACGTCCATTACCACTTTTATGATAAATATATTTTCATGGTTTACACTCTTTTATTTTTATTTGAAAGGATAATAACTCGCAATAACCTCACATCGATCAACTCATCGCTGTTTTATGGGCTGGAAGACTCATTATTTAGAGTGTGAGTATAATAAGTTTTCAAATTATTTCAAATTATTTCATATTAGAGTCATGTTAATGACGACTACCGTTGTCGGCATCGGTAACTTTAAATGAAGGGTGGTGGTGGTGGGGGGGGGGGGTCTTCCAACCTTGGAAATGAATGGGAGGGGGGGTGGCAAAGCTTCCAACTGTGGGAGGGGCATACCAAGTTCCCTTCATTAATTTTGATCCCGCTACTGCCAACAATAGAGCTGCGGGGAAGGGGAGCGAGGGGGCGGGGGTATTTGCCCCATGCCTCCCCATTAGTGACACCATTGATCATGGCAATGATGACAATTTTGAATTGAACTCGTAATAAACTGATTTTAAAAATGTAATCGTCGATCGAAATGCAAAATAAAATGAGAGAAGTGTAAATAGCCTCTGCAACTGCAGAGCATTCATGTGTATTCCTTGTTTCCTTCTATTTTTTTCTATGTTTATAATAAATTACAAAAACATTAAAATAAATTACAAAAAAGAAGTCCCAATGGTATATTTTGATTGCATGAAATATTAGAGCTGTCAAAATCTGTTTCTAATAATTATCTGTTTCTGATAATTATTCTGTAACGAGGAAGGTCAATGTCAACGTGCATGGGGTTTCGTCAAGTGATAACAATGGGCATGCATCCCCGTTTGCTGTATTTATTAAAGAATTCGAAACTTTTCTTTTGTTCTTCTATAGGAACATGGATAATAATGAACTGAAGTACATAGAACCAGGGACCTTCCGGAATATGACAGCTCTGCAAGATGTGTAAGTATAAAGAGATATAAAAATAACGACAAATCATAATTTACGTTATTAAAATACCGAATATAATTTTTTTATTAGAGTTGGGAGGATGAACTTAAAATCGTAAAACGATTACGTCATGGTGTTGGGTAAGGCTATTCCCCAAGTTTGTGAAAAGAGCCCCCCCCCTGATAATATACTTACTTACTTACTTTACTTTAAGTCCACGATGCTATAGGCTTGAGTTGAGTGCCTGTTCATCGATCTGCGTCTGTCTCTCTCTAACAAATTTCCAAAGGGTCCATCATCATGGTCTTTTTGTAAAATAACTCCTTTCCTCTACGAACATGCCGAATATCCACTTTTCCCGCCTTTTTAAAAATATTTTGGCAATTTTTTTTCTCCACAATTTATAATGTTCGTGTAGAGCGAGTCTTATGACATGGACCTCCTTATCAAAAGACGTTTAACTCATATCGTCGGCTTGGATAATCAATATTCCATACTGCATCAAAATTAAGATAATTTTTTTCATCTCACTTTAGCGTACTGGCTTCTCTTAGCACGAAACCATGGACCTTATATCCCGAAGTCTTCGAGGGTCTCTCCCAATTGAAATCACTGTGAGTAGTTGTTATTTTTTTATTTTTGTTTACCTTTTACTCTTTTTGTTATCATTTTACCACAAAACAGGGAAAATTGAACGGAGAGACATAATAATAATAATAATAACAATAATAATAATGATAATGATGATGTTGATGATGATAATAATAATAAAGCATTTATGAGGCACACTATAATATCTATAATATTACCCTGGCTTCAGCTCCAGCTGCTAAAGGCGCTTGGAGCATATAAGGAGTTTTTAAAAAAAGTTTTAAAAAAGGGAAATTTAAGAATCAGTCAGCTGTTCTTCCTGTTCTGTGAATATTTTTTTAGAATATGTAATGCTTGATTAGACTAATTGAACTACCCCCAGATATCAAATTTATAACATCATTTGCAGAGTTACAGTTGTGTGTGCTTACTTTTCATTATAAGGGAGCAAGGCTCGCCAATGAAGGCTAGCCTGAGAAAAATATTTATAGACTCATCAATGTGTTCCTCTGCACGGAAATCTTTAGTAAAAGGCGAAAGATTTATGCGTCTTGCAGAGAAACCAGAGTAATAATTTAGTGTATTACAAACGTATTGAATATAATATATACTTAAAATATGCTGGTTGATTCAATCAAAAATCGTATTTATACAAAAAAAGTACATGTTTACAAAAATATAAGGACGCAATTTTATTTTGAAAAATATTTAATAAGAAATGATTAAAAAATTTGTATTATAACATGCGAAAACTCATTAAAATAACAGATAAATTCAAGCAAAAGTGTTCGCAAAAGAGAAAAAATTATGAATCGATTACAAAAAATTGTGATCGATTCAATATGTTTCCAGTTTGTATACAAATAGTTTGATTAATCACAATAGTGTTTGTTTTGACAATTGCCTTATTCATTATGTATTTCTAATACCTCCAGTGTAATGTAATAATTCACTGAAGTTTATAAACAATGGTGTATATTTCGGGGGGGGGGTGAATGGAGGGGAGAAAATAGTACTGATAATCTCCGCTAGGAATGCTAAATTTGATTGATATGATAATTGGCTATCATTTCACCATCCCTTATCATTTCACTAAATATCTAGCCATGTCAACGACCCGAGGCTGTGCTGCTTAGCCCCAGCGGAGACCGAATGCGTCCTCCGGATCCCGCCCCATCCCCTCTTCACTTGCAGGAAGACGTTCCTCCAAAACAAAACCATCAAATTCTTCATCTGGTTCTTGGGTGTTAGCGCCCTCATCGGTAACTTCCTGGTCATTGTCATGCGTCTCAACAGCAAGCCAGCGACTCCGGTAGCTCACATACAGTCCATGTTCATTACCAATCTAGCTGCTTCAGATTTCTTGATGGGTACATTTTTTTTGTATTTTGTAAAATTTATTTATTCATTTTTATTAATTAACTAATTAAATAATTTATTATTTTTTTGTCATTTATTCATTTTTTTCATTAATGAATTGACGAAGTAGTTAGTTAGTTAGTCAATGATTTGATTAATTTATTAATTAACTTATTCATTATATTTATCTATCTATTTATTTTCATAAGGAAAAGAAGTTGCACAGATCTATTGTAAACGACATTTACTAACTTAAAGATAAAGATAATGAACAGAGCATGTTTGTCTCGCCTGCAGAGCATAGGCGACGCTTTTCCGACGGCGGCGGCGGCGGCAGGGTAGCGTTGTCAGTAACATAAGATCTTTCCACAGCGACCCTGTCGCAACATATTTTGTTATAATAATATCAATAATCGATGGCACAAAATGAATCCATAAACACAGGAAATAACCCAAATAGAATTAGGAAACAAATTATCTCTTAAAATCTAAACAATAAAATATTTTAGAAGGAGATACCGAGAGGCATGGGGACATTAAGAAACGCAAAATAAAGAATTACCTGAAGGTACAAATTTAGTGAAACTTTTGGGGGCTGCTGTCCAACATCCCATATTTTCTCCAGTGATGTGAATCACCACATCCCCAGACTTTAGAAACTTGTGTTTTTGGCAGCACTCATGGTTGAAAAAGCAGTTTTTGAACCCAAAGATCATTCATTAAAGAACGCCGATGAATAAAATTTTTCTGATTGCCGACACCAAATTTGGGCTGGACCTCGAGAAGGCCAGCTACACTGTTAAAAAAAAAATTATTTTACAGGAAAAAAATAAGAATTTGCAGAAAGCAATAACAGAATCATTCTGTAAATTCATAAAACAGGAATTTTTCTGCAATTTAACAGAACAGGTCTGTTTAAAAAGGGAAAAATGGTGTTTCCTTTAAGGAAATTTGTAAGGTTCCATACACCAAAATACCAATTTCCTGTAAGATTACGCAATCTGGTAAGATTTCAGGTGTTCTCGAGACTCTGCTACAGGAACTTCTTTTATTTTAAGGATAAATTTTCTAACAGTGTAGTAAAAGATTTTAACTGATCATTGTGTTCAGTATTTAAAACATGGTAATATAATAATAATTCTTATTCACCCAGGGTAGCCACTTCAGCTTGTATGAACTTTTCTCCCAGCAAGCCTAGCATAACATGGCGTTATTATTATATATTATCGAGCGTCTGAAAAGAAGGTAGGACCCAATTTTAAACTCTTGGTATGACTTTGACTGGGGATCGCACTTCACGATCTCCCGTTCATGAGGCGGGCGCTCTACCAATGAGTCGCCATGTCCGACTCCTGTATCAAGTAATACCTCGGTCACATTAACGGCGGCCGTACGGCAAGTCGAAAACAGTCGTTTAAACAAATGTTTTGCACCAGCTCCATAATAGTGGGGTTTGAATAAAAATGAATAAAACGGCTGTTATCGACTCGCCGTAGAGCAAATGTGACCGAGATATAATAAGATAACATGATTATGTTCCATTTTAACCAGGTGTGTACATGGTGTTCCTGGCCATAATGGACATCTACATCGGGGAGTCGTACTTCTGGCAGGGCCTATCAACAGAGTGGCGGTCGAGCGCGTTGTGTCAGTTCGCCGGCTTCATCTCCATCTTCAGCAGCGAGGCATCGGTCTTTCTCCTAACCCTGATCAGTGTCGACCGATTCATCTGCATTCTGTTTCCCTTCTCCACCAAGCGGTTGACGGTTACTTCTGCTCGTATGGCCATCGTTGGTATCTGGTGTTTCGCCCTCCTGCTCAGCCTGACAGGCGTGCTCCTCAACAACCTCTACCCCGATGCTTACAGGTATATACACAGGGGGCCCATTTCATAAAACTTGTTATAATTACAAATTTGCAATAAAAGTGTCAAGCTACTGAAATGATTTGATTCGATTGGCTGATGGATAACCTGATTTTAAACAATTGAGCATTTGTGATTGTTACAAGTCTTCTTGAAACGGAACCATCATGAAGAGAGAATTCCCTGCTTTACACTCTAAAAAACGAAGAGCTACGATGATCTAATTTGGCTCTTAAAGAGCGTGTATAGTGACTGCACTTCGGAGTGCTGATTTGTCTAGTTCAAATTTGAACGAGAAAAATCAGCACTCCGAAGTGCAGTCACTATACACGCTCTTTAAAGGGATGGTCCGGGCTGGACATATTTATATCTTAATACATACAGTATTCACTGCGCAAAATGCCGAAAATTTCATCAAAATCGGATAACAAACAATAAAGTTATTGAAGGTTAAAGTTTAGCAATATTTTGTGAAAACAGTCGTCATGAATATTCATTAGGTGGGCTGATAATGTCATATCCCCACTTTCCGTTTTCTTATGTTATGACATAAAATCACATTTT
Source organism: Lytechinus pictus (assembly GCF_037042905.1). Classification (NCBI taxonomy): domain Eukaryota; kingdom Metazoa; phylum Echinodermata; class Echinoidea; order Temnopleuroida; family Toxopneustidae; genus Lytechinus; species Lytechinus pictus. Next base: position 39,021,729 of record NC_087245.1, read on the forward strand.
TTTCATTATTTCATACTTGTGTAAATAATATGTCTCCCTTATAATGAAATAAGTTGCAGCAATAAATATCTAATGCACTAAATCAGTTGTCAATCCAATTTTTCTAGTTCTTAGAGGAAAAAATTAGAATAAACCTAATTTCATATAATAAAATACAAAAGAACATGTGGGGATTCGACATCATCAGCCCACCTAATGAATATTCATGACGACTGTTTTCACAAAATATTGCTAAACTTTAAAATTCAATAACTTTGTTACTTGTTATCCGATTTTGATGAAATTTTCGGCATTTTGCTTAGTGAATTCTACTCTATTTATTTGGCTATAAATACTTTCAGCCCGGACCATCCCTTTAAGAGCTAAATTAGCTCTTCCTAGCTCTTCGTTTTTTAGAGTGTATCGTCCTTAGGGAATTTCAGGTTTGCGCAGTAAGGTTGATTTCCCCAAACCAGAAGGGCCTGTGTCTTCAAGGAGAAACCTGAAAAATCCCATTGGTCAAAATCAAATCCATAATTTACTATTCGAAATAGACATGAATCAGAAATGAAATACACCGAAAATTTGCATTGCCCAATAATTGATCATGGGCCCGGCAGCCGCTGAACGCCAAGCAGGGTAGCAGTAATTCCCATCTGTTAACGTCTCTTGGTCTGACGCGGCCGGAGTTTGAACTCCCGACCTCCCGGTTGTGAGGCGGACGCTCTACCAACTGAGCCACCACACATCTTGCGATCTGATTGGTCCTCGACCGGTCAGCAGACCAATGCCAAAGCGATTCGGGCTTATTAATTTCTAAGTATTGTGTTTCTTTCTTTACTTTACAAAATGCAGTTTGAGTGACGTCTGCGTGGGCCTGCCCTTCATCCGCAAATCGACCAACCTCCAGGCCTCCCAAGACGACCGGACCACCAACACCTACCAGACCGTCACCTACTTCACCGAGGCCACGTCGTCCATCTCCACCTGGCAGTTCTCCATCGCCCTCTTCCTCGGCATCAACTTAATGAGTTTCCTGGTCATCCTCTGCACCTACATCGCCATCTTCATCAAGGTTCGTTTCACCAGGGCCGAGGCCGGCAAGACCAACCAGAGGTCGCACGATGTCAAGATGGCCATCCGGATGTTCCTGATCGTCGGGACGGACTTCTGCTGCTGGATGCCCATCATCATCTTAGGTGTCCTGGTCCAGACCATTGGGGTGGAGGTGACCCCGGACATCTACGCTTGGCTTGTCGTGTTCGTCCTCCCTATCAACTCTTCTCTCAACCCATACCTCTACACCATCGTTCACTCTGTTTAAACGAAGCATCCTGACACCATTTTAGTGAATGGTATATGTGAAATCACACTGCAGAGCTACTTCGGATGGGGTGCATGGGGAGAGGGGGAGGGGTAGGGCGATTGTATCTGGAGCGAAGGGACGTCGATTGGGAACGAGTAAGGGTAAAGGAGGGGGGGGGGGGTGGGGGAATGTATCCCCATTTTCACCAATGATGACCAGTCAGTTTTCTGTCTGTTCCAAATCCTGTTATCTGCATTATGAAACTGGGTCAAGCCGTCAAGGTGTCATATGATATAATTGCTCTCGTGACTGCCGATTTGCGTTTATTTATCTATTTATTTATTCATTTATTTATTTATGTATTTATTTATTTATTTATTCATTTATTCATTCACGTTTTATTTAAAAGACAATGTTGTCTCATTCAAGCCAAATGGCCTGCTTTACAAGGGGCCCTGTCAAAATGTACATAAAAAATAAACATGACATATACAGGAATAAAAACAGTGAATGAAAATAAATAATAACAAAGGTTTGTCATAGAAAAAACATAAATGAAATGAGTATATAAAAAAATAATATGTAAACTCAAAGACAGAGCATGATGGGAAATAATAATAATAATATATAAAAACGATATTAATAATAATAATAATATGCCCATGTTTATAGCGCATATTGCATATACTCAATTGCGCTTTCATACTTGGTATCATATTATTACCCCGGCTGTAGCTGAGCCGCCTTATAAATAGCCGTTAAAGCGTTCAAGGAATAAATCCTACCGGGTACCCATTCACCTCACCTGGGTCGAGTGTAGCACAATGTGGATATATTTCTTGCCGAAGGAATGTACGCCATGGCTGGGATTCGAACCCACGAACCCTTTGTTTCAAGGTCTAAAAATCATTACAAGTAACGAAAAAAAAGAGAACATGATAAGACAGTGGTCATTATGGTTATACATAGAAAATTTGTTCAATGGGTCTGGCGTTTATTGTCAAAATTTAGAATCCCCGATTTTGACTAAGTAAAAATGGATTTGCTTATAATGTTTTCAGCTTGTACTTCTAGCTGCTGAAAACAGAAATTCGGAAAATTACTGAAAGTCTGGCTACAAGCGATCAATTTTACGAACTAAAACTAGCAATGCACTTACACAATTACGAGTTTAGATTGCCATATTGTATAGTGTTTGTGAATTAACAACGCCCTGCTACACTTGATTATACACTATTATTACTAGCCATATAATATCGTTGTAAATTTTACACAGAATTTGCATTTAACTCACATTTTAAAGAAATTGAGGAAGAAAATATTATATAATCCTAACTCTAATTGCCAATGCGTCATTGAGAATCTTGACGAATTTTGTTGATTTGATTCTTCTATGTGATGGATGGATAAAAAAGTAACTCTGGCAAATGATAAGTATAATTCATTTCCTATTCTTCTGATTCTTTTTCTACTTTTTTAATTTTCCAAATTGCACACATTGGTGTCTGTCCATTAATATATAAAACATTTGTAGCATTTATATATAACGTATGAAAAAAGAGCACTGTCGACAAATGCCTCGCGTAAGGGCATAGGTGCCTTGGCAGGGGATTGAACCCTAGACTCTCATGTCCCAAAGTCAGGCGCCCTTGCCCGGCCACGACACCTCACAGTATCGTGTAAGTACCTTTTTTTTGACAGCATGGATTGCATATGTAACGTACACTTGTCGCCAATGTTTATGACCTTTCGTTGTCTTATTGATTAGTGAGATTCGTTGTGTTTGCCGGGACAAGAATCTGGAGGCTTTTAATCTATCACTTTCGAATTGATGTTATGCTGAATTTGTAATCTTGTTATACTTGTTGTTGGTTTTTATACAATTTATAAGAATATTTTAATAGAAGGTTGCACTCTAAAAGTTCAGTTTTTTAGCAGCCTTGTCCATTCACAACCTGATTAATAATTGTGTGATAATCTTATTAGGCCTTTATATCGTACGTAAAAACACTGTATGTTTTATTGCTTATTATATCAAAGTGTTCGAAAAAAACATAAATGTAATCATATCGTAATTTAATGAAATGGAATAAAAGATTACGAAACAATGAAATACAGTATAAGATTAGAAATTATGATCTCCGTATTAACTTCATTCAGACTGATCAAAAACGTAATCAGATCTATGGACATTCATTGTTATGATAATCATGAATTCCTTTCTCAAAATAAAAACGTTATAGTTGTTGAAATGTACATAATTCGCTCTTAAAATATAGCCATTCTTAGAAAATTTCATGTGAAATAAATCACACGTATCCGTGCACTACATTTGTGAACTTTGTTTATCCCATACTCATGATACTTGCAATAGTTTACCCATTGAAACACGGTATAGATTGAAGAAAATAATCGCTTGTAAATGGTAAATATCTACTCTCTTGTTAATGTATGTTTTCGTTCGAGATTCAATTTTTCAGTGATTTGGTAATAAAGCTTGTTTGGTGTCACATTATTTTGATTTGCTGTAGCTTGTTTGGAGTTCATCATTGTGATTATTTGTGGTTATAACTTTTATGAAATAATGTTTAATCAAACTGCTATAAAATATGACAGAGTGATTAGAAATAAGTAATCGTGGAAATGACTTTATACGCTCTTGTCGTGGAATTTTGAAGTAGATTACTGTCAATTCAGGTACGGACCTTCATGTAAGAATACAGGCATACACACCCAAATGACCGATAAAACGGAAATGATGTCATTTGTTATTAATAAGTGAAAATGATAATTTCATAATGACTAGCAATCATTGTTCTCCAATATGAGTAGTGACCCGTTCACCCGATTACAAATAACAACACTTGTGAATATTAGTCTACATGTAGTTTCCAATTCCATATGAAATAAACTGGACGTATATAATACATGAGCCTTTAATAAATTTTTTTTTTTACATGTAATATTTTACAAGAAGAAATAAAGAATAAATGATTTGATATACAATAACTAGTCTTTAATATCGAAAGCCCCCTTCACACAGAAGTTTTGACAATAAATCAGAAATATACATCAGTGAACATAAAATAACTTGCAGAAAAACGGATTGTCGTTGTAAGCAAACATGCTTGAGAATATGACAAGCCAAAAAAATTATGAAACATAATCAATTTGAATGAGCAGATAATAAGATAATAGAAGAAAAAAGTTATGATGATATAGATAATCATGACGAAAACGACGGCGACGATGATGATGACGATGGAGATGATTCAATTCAATTTCAACTCAATTTATTTTTCATTCTTCAACATAATACAAATAATTACAAAAGATAAATTAATTCAATTTAAATAAAAGCATGAACAAAATTGAACATTGAGTAAATGATATACATATTCAATAAGTGATTCAAATATAAATTAACATGCATGTCAAATTTAAATCAATATAATAAATATAATTAAATATAATTAAATCAATATAATTATATATCATGAGAAGAATGGAGGGGTCCACTGAAAAGCAAAGCTTGTAAAATGTGGACCCCTCAAAAAGTTAGGATAGAAAGAATATTGAAATATACGTAAAGGAATACATGAATATAACGAAAGGGGCAAAAAAATCTTATATACAGGATTGTGAAATTCAGAGACAAAAGACAATACTACGACACAACACAACACAGGTACATGAGGGTGGACAATAGTACGATGACAACTGCCTAGAATATAGAAAGAAAAATAAAGATAGGGAGAGGGATGCAAAGCTAATCTGCTGCATATATATTATGTCTACACATACATACACATCATGTACATATATGATATATGATGATGATGCTGCTGCAGGAATGATGATGATAAAGATACCGCTGATGAAGATGATGATGATAAAGATACTGATGATGGTGATGATGGTGATGATACTGATGATGATGATACTGACGACGACGATGATAATGGTGATGATGGTGAGTATTATGGAAAAGATGATGGTGGTGGTGTTGGTAATAATAATGATATGATGTGTATAGAATAGCATAGGGGGAGAACGAAAAAGGCATATTGTGAAAAGAATGACATACTGTCTCCCATCTATGATCATCTTTCAGTTACAAAGGGCTGTTTTATACAAATTCATTTTAAATAGAAGAAGGCATAAAGTCATACCGGTTGATATTCTTTTTATTAGTGTTATGTAACAACCATTGCAAGAAAGGATAAGTTATGATTTCAAATTTTCAAGATAGTCTTTAATGTCTGCGGAGCTTCTCTTGCTTATAGTCTTGCTTTCTTGTTTCTATTATCTACAATGTTTACAATAATCCTCTACTTGTTTCTTCAGCAAAGTCTATATTTGGTACGATAGTCCTCTCCGTCTGCAAAAAACGACGTATACTGGGCGTATACTCCACCCAGTTTGTTAACCCGTCTTATACTTGGTTCGGTAGCTCGAAACAAAAATTATGACGTAAATAAAGAAGACACGAAAATAAATCAACCTTAACCCATACAGCGCAGAGCAATGCATGTTCGGAAATACATACAACTGCATACCGTCTGGTGCGAAACGTCATCGCACGCCCCGGTGCACTTTGAATCAGCCGTCGACATTTCCGCATTTAGGATCCACACAAAAGGTGGTCCTGTGGGTTTACTATAGTATTATTGACAAACTCGGTATACAGTCCCACCAGTACACATTTGTGATGTTTGACGCTGAATTGACAGTTCTGGACTCCTGTATGTGTTGAAATTTATTCATAATATAACCACGATGATTGATTAACTTGATTTCATGGATTTGAAGTTTGATAGTACATTTGTCGACACCCAATGTGACTCTATATATCTGTGTATGTGGCGCCACGAATAAGGGAGCAAGGGAGATTCTTGGAAACTGGCGGGTTCCTTAACGCCAACATAATTCAACATAATCTGGAGACTTTAAGATTTTATAAGAAAGGAAAGTTGATATCTTGTTCTGTTGTAAGGTGAGTTCATTGAATATCTAGTTAGACGTTTGGAATGTCGAGATGCTATAAGAATGGCCAATAGTACACAACTTATTGTTGATACTAAATGCAAAATAATTATGATAACGCATCCTTTTGTGAAAGAACAAATAATACATATATATTTTTATTTCAAATATGATTTTGATTGTCATTATCTTTCCAGTTGAAATTCCGTATGAGAGTTTGTCACTCAAGATGATTTTACTTCATAACTTTCTTCACTATTTGAATTTCCAGTTCCTTTTAAATAAAAGTGACAATATTTGAGAAAAAAGACTTATTGAACCCTTAAGAATTTTCTTCAGTTCGCAAACTTGATTAAGGGATATGTATGCGTTATTATGTTAATGGAGGGGGGGGGGGTGTATACTCTCTAAATGCATAAGAGCTTATCTCAGAGTGAGACGAGGGGCCAATCAATTTTTTCGGGATTTGCATCTTCTGGGGCGAATTGTGTAGGCCTATATTTTTTGACATTTTCACTCCAGAAGGAGCTATAATCTACTCTCAAAAGATGCAAATCCCACTCCAAAACTGGACCCTTGTCTCACTCTGATAGGAGTGTGTTTAGGGACTAGATTTGTTCTCTTGCATTTAGAGTGTACACTGCAAAAACGCCGGTGTTGATTTAACACCGGCCTGGTATCTATATCGGTCCACACCGGAGAAGCCTTGAAACAATACCAGTTAAGAACCAAACCGATATTGGTTTAACATTAATTGGTGTTGCTTAAAGTTGAATGCCAAATTATTGTTATAGCCTAACGCCAAACTGGTGTTGTTTCTATGCACCTCTCTGATGTGGACCGATATAGCTACCAGGCTGATGTTAAATTATCACCGGTGTTTTTGCAGTGTAGATTTATTAATTTACGACATTGAACCGGATGATACTCTGAACTTTGTTCAAGTTTGTAATATGTACATAGTTGTAAATTAAACTTGGTTATGTGAATGTGATGAAGAAACTATACGAAAATAAAAACTGCAAGATCACTCCATCGAATGAATGATTGGATTCATCCCATTACTCACCCTGCACAAAAACCAGGATAACCCTCCAAATCTCTGACGTGAAAACGTCCGTTTCTGAGTGACCCTGTTTCGTCGAGGCGTATCTATTCTTCTCCTATTTGCATCAAAAGGCAACCCTTTTGTTAAAATTTCCATCGCTATTTTTGAAGGACAGCAAGGGACAATATAGAGTTACATGTATACGGCCTGCAACTGAGCTACATGTAGAAATAGAATCTGCTTGGATTAGATATTCAAATAAAGACGATGAAATAGTGCATTCGGCACGCAGGTCATGACTGTATTTTCATTTTTAGTTTTCGCCCCTTCAACATTTTCAACATAATATGTCCAAAGTCCATACAGATATCATGAAAATTAACAATTGATTGGTCTAAGACAGATGCAATACAAAACATGCCCTATATACTGTAGATTTTAAGTGAAATAATAATAATATAGCATTTAATACGCTCGATATCTCTTTTCTAGCAATCCCTCTGAATACAGTATGATAACTGCTTGCATAATTAATTAGTCTTGGAATGGCTGAAAAGGTCAATCCTAGATTTACATTTTTCAAGCAGGTGGGGCAGATGAAATTATCTATCAAGTCATTGTTATTTATCTGTTGGCGTAGTTTTCTCGCTGCCCGCAAAATCAAGACGATGTTTCTTTCGTCGAGTTTCAAATCTTTTTACACCGTGACGTACATCTGCACAGACTTCCCGTGATTCAGGGTTAATCTGGTAGGGTTGATATGCTCTATGTATCACAGCGAACACAATATGTAACAAAACACATAATAAAATACATAAACATGTACAAAATATATTTTTTAAAATACACATACAAACATGGAGGTATCCACCTACCTATGAATTTCAACGTATATGCCTAACACATAGCACATTATGTTCATAGGCAGGGTTGGGCTCAATTACAAATTAATTGATCAATTACGTAATTAATTCAATTTTTTGAGTAATTGTAATTGAAAAAATCTAATTGACTTCAATTACTGTCAATTACTTTCAATTACGTTCGATTACTTTACAATAAACTTACTTATTTATGATTTAATGTCATGACCTTTTTCATGTCAACTATTCAGCATCAAAGAGTGTAATAGGCTGAATCCGTGCTCTTTTAACATAAACCTTCATCTTGTCAGTTTCTCTATAACTTAGAATCATGTTGAAATAGGTGGTGCTTGTATATACAGTATACAAATTGATTTAATTTATGAGTTGTATAGAAAGTAATTGAAATTGTAATTGTAATTTACAAAAGTAATTTGTAATTGAAAAAAAGTAATTTACCGGGTAATTAAAAAGTAATTATAATTGAACTTTTTTTCTTAAATTACGTAATTTTTGTAGTTGTAATTGAAAAAAGTAATTGTGCCCAACCCTTTTCATAGGTCAGTATACACTGCAAAAACACCGGTGTTGATTTAACACCAGCCCGGAATCTATATTATGTCCACACCAGAGAAGTGTTAAACAACACCAGTTTGGTTTTGGTCTTACACCAGATAGGTGTTTACACAACACCAATTAGTATTAAAACAGCATCAGTTTGAATCCAAACTGGTGTTATTTCAATACTTCTCTGGTGTGGACATATATAGATTCCGGGCTGGTGTTACAGTAAATCAACACCTGAGTTTATGCAGTGTACTAATCATCACCCCAAATATAAGAAGGCCTCATTACACCACTGGTATTCTTTAGATTAGATCATATTCACACAAGTCATATAGACATCAATAGTACGGGTATATAACTTAAGTGTTAATGGTGCCTATACACAGCAAAAACTGTGGTGTTAACCGGTGTACATAGAGGACCACACCAGTTATTTTACACCGGTGTTAAATTGACAGTGTTAGTTTAACACATATAGGTGTTATTACAACACCTTTGATTGTTAAATTTACACTCTTTGGTGTTATATTAAATCTCTAGGGTGTAATTTTAATACCTCAGTGTGTGGTCCTCTACAGACACCAACTGGTATCAGTTTTAACACCACAGTTTTTTACAGAATATAGGCCCTACGTGATTAATATAATTTGAAAAATCAAAATTTACCTGGGGTTGCCATAATTAAAAGCTAGTAATTCTAAAATTTACAAAATGTTTATAGGTCCTAAAAAACAACTTTATTCAATGCTTCCAAAGTAAATAAAACGAACCAAACAAAAAAAGCTAATAATTTCTGTTGATGGTACTGCAATTTGTCTTATTTTGAAATCCCTTCCGAAAAGGCCTCAAATAAAAAACAAGTTGTAGTTCATCTTAAAAACAATAATGTTCATCTTAAAAATAATAATCAGTTTAAGAACTTTTTTAGTGTTCAGCTTTTATAGATGTAATAATTTTTACCTCCATGATGTAATAAACATTAATATACACTACCTGATTCGTAGAAAGCCGGACTCTGCTTTTTGATAATTTCCTTATCATGTTAATGATTTACCTATGCATACACGAAATGTTGACCGAGTGTGTTTGAGAAATGGCTGATAAAAACATATGAGTATATATTTACCTACCATTTTGCTTACTGCAGTCTGTTTGTGTACAATAAGCCTTTAAGTGAAAAAAAAACAGACAATGAAAAACTGCAACTGAATAGTCATATTTATTGTTTAATCCTTTTTATATTTAGCATTTTGCTTATTGCAATCGTGGTTGTGTACAATGATTATGTCTCATTAAGTGAAAAATCGAGAATATACAGTATAAATGCTACCAAATTGGCAATCCACCTGTAAGCAAAATTCTATTCTGCATGTTGAGAGTAGATCAATTATGTATGAGTTGATGGGGGATTCTGGATAGCTCTATAAGAGGACTGTACCAGGGGCGGATCCAGGATTTCCCAAGGGGGGGGGGGCAAGAAAAAAAAAGAAAAAAAGGTTTTCAACTAAAAAATAAGGAAATTTCGCCCACACAAAAAAAAATGACAAGCAAAAAAAAGGGGGTCACGGGCCGACTGTGCCCCTCCCCCTGGATCCACCAGTTGACTGTATGATATATCGCTTGAGGAGGACATTGCAGCCACACCCACGTAGACATTCACTAATTATTTTAGTCATTTTAGGACGTGGAACGTATCTACATCCGGTCTCAGAGTCACGTGATCCTGATTTATAACCAAGTATAGGTTGTAGTCATTAAATCATTATTCCTTTATTTTAAGAAAAAAATAAAGATAATACGTAGCAATTCAGAGAACAGCGAATTGACAGCTATGTAATAGAAACTGAACGCTGAACAAAACCGGTGTATATAATGTATATACTCATTGAATAAGCAATTTGATATCAGCTCCACATGTTATTTTATCATTATTATTTTTATTATCATTATGATGATAATCATAATCTTCATTATCAACATTATTATCATTATCATCGTTATTATCATTATCATAGTTATTATTATTATCATGCTTTATTGAATAAATTATTTTTTTCTACATTTTATCATCATTAACTGAAAGCCCGAGGCAGAATCTGATAGATTAATATTTCATTCTAACAACGGTTTAAATGACCAAAACAATTTGATTGACTGATTTCGAAGACTATCTATATTGGCCGTGTGAATAATGATGATATACAGTATATCAAGAACGTAATGTGACAGATTTTATCAAAATTTAACATTGGTTCATCGAAACCCCGTTTCACATAAGACCTATATATTTAACTGTTGTAACTTTGACATCATGTTAAATACCATGATAATTGGGCTCAAAACCCAATCAAAATCATTAAATCAATATTATCTTCACCTAGTTACAATATAGAATGGCAAAATTACAATAATTTGAAGCCTTTATTAAATGGGCACCAGCAGATGGGTATATCCTAACCAAACTAGAATATCGTCAATAGAACCGAAATATAGAACAGTTAATAATGATAATACATTATTAATGAAAATTCAAGACAAAAGTGAAATGTTGAAATTTTTGTAAAACTCCACCAGAAACCAAAAATCTAGTTAGTATCAGGGGTATAGGCCTATCATAACTGGAAACCAAGCATGCATGAAAGCGAATGATCCCTTTTCAGCTGTTTCAATAAAAAGGCAACTGTCATAAATCACTTATGACACGCGTTATTATTGAATTAGCTATACAGTGCGTATCAAAAAAAAGTTTACACTTTGAAAAAGCCCTGGGAATTAAAAAATATACAACATGTGGGTAATTTTTTCACATATAATCTTGGGTGTGTGTCTCATCTATCCAATGAAAGTAAAAGTTTTGTCAGAATGTTACACTTGAGTGAGCACTGTCCATTTTTGTAACGCTCGCAGAAATCTGTTTGCGCAGAAATGCTCGTTTTCACGCTGTGTTAAGGGGAAACGGCGAAATCAAACTTACCCTGCGAAACATTTCTCATACATTTTCCTTGCACTTTTAGTCAGTTGAAATAAGACGGATATATTCAAGCATTTTGTAACAATTTTGCCACCCAAATCGAAATTTCAGCACTTAGTAAGCACAACCTTTACCCTTTTTGTGCCAGCTGGATCTGAGGACATAACTGAATCTGAACAAAAGTTTAAATCAGACATCTCCAGCATTATTTCACTCAGTTTTTATCATTAAAAGTGGGTTTACATTTCATTTTTCATTTAATACTTGTTTCTCCACACTTTTCCCAAGCTTGGCAATGATTAACAAAATCAAAATCAAGCTTAAGCCATTCCATGTAAATCACAGCTCAGTGTAAAGCAAATATCGTCACGATGGCCTCGGTGTGTGGAGGAGAGGGGTGAAATGCTCTCTTCGAAGTGTTTTGGGCAAGGAAACAAGTCAAAAAAGGTAAAAGATATCTTCAAATCAATTTTAATAGCTAAATTCTCGTGTTCTTCATGATTAAGGTCTACTTTTATTCGCATAACTATTTCAAAGTTCTGCGCAAATAATTTTTCACTAACTTTTCAAAAGTAAGTGGTGCTCACTCAAGCGGAAATATTTTTCGACAGTTATATCGTCATTTGATTAAATGGACCTGTACCAATGTTAAAATGTGGAAAAGTGTTCAGGATATTACAAATGTATAATTTTACAGGATTTTTTCAAAGTGTAAACTTTTTTTTGATACGCACTGTAGAGACAAGTATCTCTCTCAATCCCGTCAGACATTGCTCAAAGATTTCAGAGTCCACCTGCATGATGAATTAATCTGATAGGCATATTTACTCTTCAACTATCGCAAATATCAAGTCACTCCAGAAACACAATCGGTATTAGCAGGGGTAATCCCCACAACAACATTTTGACCACAGCATGTTTCATACAGGTAATCAAATAATTTATCAATGACGATTATGTTTATGAAAGAAGGTTTTGTTTCTCTTATTTGCATTTTGCGAAACCAGACATTATTAAAGTGTTTGTTGAAGTATACGTGTACTGTACGAGAACTAGGCCTCCACTTATGGTTTCATAATTATGCAAATGAAAATATGTGATGAGTTTATTTTCAGACGTAGATCCAAAACAATGAAAAACATACGCTTTATAGAGCCTTATTTTTTTAAGGACGCGGAATAAAATAAGCCTAAAAAATATGTGAATTAGCCCAAACCCTGATTTAAGTAAATTTAAGTCTGCAAGTCTTCGCATCAAAATAATTTTTGTATCATTAAGCGAAATGATAAGACAACAATCGGTGATGTGATTAGTTAATATTTTTGGTTAAGGTGCACTATTACTGCAAATTTCAGTGCAAGGTATAGCGTAGCGAGCTAACCAAAACAAAAATCAATACTTCTCAGCAAATAATTTATTCCGTTATTATAAGTGACCCGGGTTCGATTCCCAAGTGGTGCGCTAGTGCCCTTTGGTAAGGCATTTATCCTCATTACCAGGTCCCTCGGAGAGGACCTTAAGCCGCTGGTCCCCTGGTTGCTTGTTCACAGGCATTCGTGCTTTCTTAGCAGTCAGGTAAAAAACCTCGGTATAACATAACTATGTGTGTTGTAGTTTTGGACAAATTTCACAAGTGAGCTCTGTACTGTACACAGCCAAATTGCGTCGTCTTTTTGGAATCTGTAAATGCAGTACAGTTTATACCAATTCACGAAGCGCTGAGTATGATGTGCATATTTTCCCATTGTGTCTTTTCTTTTCTTCGAATATGAAACATTCCTGGATTCATATCAATAGAGTATATTGTTGAGTATCCATCCATATCGAATGTCCTTGCGGTGTGTGAGAATCTGCACTCATTTTAGAACGCGATCATGGTGATGGAGTTCCCCTCCATGTTCAGATGTTTATTATACAAAGAACCATGGTGTGTTTCGGTTTAAGAAAAAATGGTAAAGAAATTAAATTGAGAGACATCGAAGAATTGGTATGATATCATATGTTTTGAACCAGCAAAACAATATAGTAAATTGATATAATGACAGCATTAGGTTTGTTTATTTTCTGTAGGGAATTCATTTTTTCCTTCTTTAAAGGCCAAGTCCACCCCAGAAAGTTTATTTTAATAAATAGAGAAAAATCAAACAAGAATAACGCTGAAAACTTAATCAAAATCGGATGTAAAATAAGAAAGTTATGACATTTTAAAGTTTCGCTTATTTTTCACAAAACATTTATATGCACAATTCAGTGATATGCAAATGAGAGAGTCGATGATGTCACTCACTTACTTTTTCTTTTGTTTTTTATTGTTTGAATTATACAATATTTCAATTTTTACGAATTTGACAAATAGGACCTCTTGTTTTAACCACGAAATGTTAAAACAGTGGAAACCCACATGTTGAGGGAGGAATTTTTTTTTCACATGGCAATGAGGAGAAAATTAAAATATTTCATATTTCACATAATAAAATACAAAAGAAATAGTGAGTGAGTGATGTCATCGGTCCCCTCATTTACATACCGACCAGGATGTGCATATAACTGTTTTGTGAAATTAAGCAAAACTTAAAAATGTCATAACTTTCTTATTTTACATCGGATTTTGATGAAATTTTCAGCGTTATGCTTGTGTGATTTTTCTCTTCCTATTCAAAGCAGCTTTTTGTTGGGGGTGTACTTGTCCTTTAAGTACAAACTGGAAGCATCAATAAGAATGCTGCACTTTAAATAAACACAATATACTCATTAAAACGAAATTATATTTCAAGCCAATCCTTATGATCGAAATATTGTCCCGAATGCGCTTTAACATTTTTAATATATTGAGAAAATTGGAAATTGAAATATTTTTGGTCATTGTTATAATAAAAATTTAAAAGGGGGACAAAAATATCCCGTTGTATGATCTGACCTGGTTTTCAACCGAAACTATCACTCCATCCAACCAACCGTCCATCGAATTAGATGTCTGTTTTATATTTTAATAATATTTAGTGGTAAGGGATCCTTTTTGTTTATCGTGTACAAACAACTTAGGAGAAAAAAGTAGGCCGATATGAAGTGATTGGAGCTTAGGACGTTGAGATCTGCAGATCATTTTAAAATTTCATTTTTTCTCCCTTTTCCAGTATTTCAGATATACTGTATTATACAATTTCGGACCATCTATGAAAGCTTTGATAGCTCACAGCGTTACCAGCTTGCACATGAAGTTAACACATTAACAAAATACCAGTGGATGTTTTTCCCTCATAAAAAGTATGTTAAGAAGAAATAATTGTCAAATTAAACTAATTAGATCTGATTTATTACTGTAGAGCCATTAAGATTCACATAAAATCCTGGTTCTGTGCGTTGTATAAAAAGAAACTCGTTCAGAAATGTTCATGTGTGTTTACAATATAATTATATAGTAAATTTGAAGTGATGCACAATTTCATGCACGAGATTTTGAGTTTGTTGCTGCTTATCTATAGTAGTTTGATGGGTGGTGACATATTACACACTTAAAATGTTGGGCAACATACTGTCCACTGTGTTGGGTAATGTATGTTGGTAAATTTTTTTTTAATATA
Source organism: Lytechinus pictus (assembly GCF_037042905.1). NCBI lineage: Eukaryota > Metazoa > Echinodermata > Echinoidea > Temnopleuroida > Toxopneustidae > Lytechinus > Lytechinus pictus. The sequence continues at coordinate 39,037,030 of NC_087245.1, forward strand.
TATATTCTCGGCAATTATTACCCAATCCTTTTTTGTTGTTGTTGATAGTCTTTTTCCTCCTCAATTTCCCCCGCTATGTACTTGAAAATTCAAGGGGAAGTGGCGATCTTGACTCAAAATGGTGCGCCAGACACAATGGCCAGTATCCTGAACTCAGGTTTACATCAAATCCCTAACAGAACAAATCCACTTTATTAACTCATTTGACACTCAAATTGTTCATAATTGCCTGGTAATGATAACTAAAATATTTTTCCTCATTAGGTAATGAAATAGTAAACAAGAAATAGACAATATAAACATAGTTTTTTACATTTTGGCTTCCCATAATTTTAGCACAGAGTTAGACCGTGGTCTAATTTAAACCTGACTTCAGAATACGAGCCAATGCGTGTTTATTAAGGTTGATCTTTCAAGTCCACGATGAAGGTCATCGGTCATAGAGCTATTAAATTGCTTTTTTTTATAGATATAAATGATACCAATTTGGACAGGTAAATGCTAGAATTTTAGAATTAAAAGCTGTACAGAAATATATTAACAGTTGATGTAATTTCTTACCATTTATTAACGTTGATATATTCTCTTTTTCTCCACTTTCAATGTCTTTCAGGTCAATATTGGTTTTGGCAAGTGCATCGAGTAAGGCATATCCAGGACATTGTATTCGATTTGAAAAGTGAATGTTGTTTTTGGAGATGCATGGAGAGCTGAAAGGAGGACCAATATGATTATGTGACCGTTCGCTTCATTATCTGCATTTGGTGCCCTGAAAACAAGTGCATCTTAACTCTTTGCGGGCTCAACCGATCCTGAATGGATGATATTGACAATAATTATTTTGTAGGTTCTTTTAATCTTCATTTCCCTGTTCCACCCTTTTATGCTGGTATTTATTATATAGATATTACTTGCTACATTGGCGTGCAAAGGACTGCAAACGCGAAATCAGCTGGAAGGAACAAATTCGATATCTTCGATACTCTCTTTCGTCTGTCAAGTTCTGTACCATTTGGGGTCATAAACAGAAGAAAAGGGGATCGTTCTTGACACTTACGCATTCGTAACATAGGATATATAAGCTGAAAAGTTCATACGAAATTCAGGACGCAACACTTTGCCGTCGGGAATTAATTAGTTCACCATGCCTCGCGGAATGAATCTAGAATCTGCAGACGACCTCGCCTCACTGGAGTCACTTAATGAGGATAATATGCTAGAGGCTCTTTGTCGGCGGTATGAAAAGGATAAGATTTATGTAAGTGGTAATTGCTATTATTGTAGCCCTTTTATTCCCGTTTGTCAGGTTTTTCTAATCTATTACCATGGCGACGAACAATATTATCAAATGTGTGATGATTTCATTAATCATCTTGTCATTATCGTCCGTCACCATCATCATTATTAGCATCATCATTAACACCATCATCGTCAGCATTATCATCATCGACATCATCATCATCATCATCATAATCATCATCATCATCTTTATCATCATCATCATCTTTATCATCATCATCATCAACATCATCATCATCATCATCATCATCATCATCAACATCGTCATGAATCATCATCATCATGTGACTACCACCAACACAATCATCACCATCACGACGACCACCACCACCATCATCATCATCATTATCAACATTCAACATCATCATCAGTATCATCTTCAATATCATCGTAATCATCATCATCATCATCATCACTATCACCATCATCAACATCACCATCATCATCATCATCATCGTCATCATCATCATCATCAACATCGTCATGAATCATTGTCATAATCCTCATCAATGTGACAAAATGTGACTACCACCAACACAATCATCACCACCACGACGACGACCACCACCACCATCATCATCATCATTTTCAACATCATCATCAGTATCATCTTCAATATCATCGTAATCATCATCATCACTATCACCATCATCATTATCATCATCATCATCATCAACATCGTCATGAATCATCGTCATAATCCTCATCAATGTGACAAAATGTGTCTACCACCACAAACACAATCACCACCACCACCACCACCACCACCATCATCATCATTATTATTATCAACATCATCAACATCATTATCAGTATCATCTTCACTATCATCGTAATCATCATCATCATCATCACCATCATCTTCTACATCATTATCATCATCACTATCACTATCAACATCATCATCATCATCAACATCGTCATGAATCATCGTCATAATCCTCATCAATTTGACAAAATGTGTCTACCACCACAAACACAATCATCACCACCACCACCACCATCATCATCATCATCATTATTATTATCAACATCATCAACATCATCATCAGTATCATCTTCACTGTCATCGTAATCATCATCATCATCATCACCATCATCTTCTACATCATCTCTATCATCATCATCATGCATCATCATCAATATGACATTCTGCCACCAACAGAATCACCACCACCACCACCACTGTCATCATCATCAATATCATCATCATTACCATCATCCTCACCACAGTCATAACATCAACATCATCATCATTGCCACAACCATCACTAACGCCACCACCACCAACACCACCACCACCAACAACAGCACCAACAACAACTTCACTACCACCAACACCACTATATCATTTCCTTGAAGTAAGTCTATCAAAATTTAAACTGATCGACATCGTCACTGCCATCAACCACATTGCGGTCTTGATTGTAACTAACACAATTAATATCATGGCATGGAATATAGGGTTATGGTTTCATAATAGCTCTAACTAGCCCATAAACGTGTGCGCCATACAGAGCTCATTGGTCATAATATGCTAAACCTTTGAAATCTCTGTTTGAAATCTCTTTTTGAAATGGGAAATATCTCGAGCTTCTCACTATATTCCCAATTTGGCATGATCTTTAAACAGTGATTGTTCTTATCAACTGTTTAGTTCACCTTAGGTTTACCAGACAACAAGAAATAGCGTATTCAAACTAGACTCCAATTTCTGGCGTTTACTTATTAGTACTAACTGGTTTAATGGTAGAATTCATTGATTTTGATTAATCAAAATACATCCTACAAGTTGCAGTGAATATTTGCATATTTGCATGTTAAGATCCCGGAAAAGAAATTCACTCGACACTACGCTCTCTCATTAAATTTGGAAACTCTAGTAAAACACATTGATTTGATGATTTCCACTGTGGTTTGCGCAATAACCCTAAAGACGCCTAAAAAAATACTCCACCCAAGATGAATTTCATAATTGTGCGAATCATAAATACAATGCTTTAACAGAACATCTTATCTAAAACTTCCTCACATTTTATACTTTTTTATTCACTACAGACGTATATTGGTGACATCTTGATAGCTGTGAATCCTTACAAGCCTCTAGGGATCTACTCTTATGAGGTAAAGTAGAATACGTATATAGTTGGATGATGTTCCATTTAGCTGCGTATAGTTACACACGACTTTACAAACGACTGAAACACGTTCTTCGGTGCTAAGTCAGATAGAGATGAATATAAAAAAATATAACACAACCTCTCCTGTTCCTGGATGTATTAAACAGTACGTCTTGTTGCATGGACCACGACGTTTATGACACCATATACAGTTTAAACGTACCATGGTACACTTTTCCATGATTTACCTTATGAATAATGTCAAATCAGGGGGCCGTTTCATCAAGTTGTTCGTAAGTTAAGAGCGACTATAAGAACGGCTGGCGATCCTTTCTTACGCGCTAAACCGTCGCCAATGAATATACCATTTACCATAAGAGAGGATCACCAGTCGTTCTTAAAGTCGCTCTTAACTTACGAACAGCTTTATGAAACACCCACCTGTTTTAATGGATACCTATATAAAAAAGGGGCCACCTGTTGACAAAGATCATCAGTTTGGTTGTTTGGTTTAGTTATCCCAACTGAAACTCCTATCATATGGGAATCTCTCCACAAAGACCACCTGGCTCATAAAGTCCGCTTCTGTTCTTCATTGAGCTAATTCTCTTTATATCGGTTTTTCACTGTATATGACTTTTATTCGTTTCCTTCCCGCCCCGTCTAGACGTCACTTTCGTACGCCGACCTCAAATACAGACAGTCCCTGGCGCCACATGTTTTCGCTGTAGCCGACAAAGCATATAGCTCCATGAGAAGAACAGGTATGAGGCAATGCAGTGTCATCAGCGGTGAGAGTGGCGCGGGAAAAACAGAGACCGCTAAGTATGTCATCGGGCACATCATCAGCCACTGTAACAGCAAGAAGAACAATTTACAGGAAAAGATCCTACAGGTTTGTGAATACAATGGACAATTCAATTACACATTCCATCAGCTTAAAGGATAGCTCCTTAATATTTGTATCTCCGGGATTTTTTTATCTTGTCGTCTCTTGCACAAACACTTTAGATTAGTACTATGTAAAAATCCAAGAAAAGTTCAAGCCAAGTTGTTCATTAAGTGCTCTATTGTAGGGTCGATAAAAGTCATGAAGTTTTCTCAAAACCCTGTCAGGTAATTTGGGATGAGGGCGTCCTTTCCCCGGGATCATACATCTTCTGTCTGGTCTTTCTGGCACGTGCGCGCAAAAGAACCCTTTTGTGTCGTTCTTGACAAAGTGTGATCGTTTGTAAAACTTTGGCAAGCCAAGGAATCGTTCTGTTTCCAGCATTGTTGGGTAAGGGTCCTTCGCAAATGCATCACCGTCGATGAACATGAATTGGTCTTTCCGGTATACGTCAAGGAATTTCTTAATGCGTTCGATATACATCCCCTGCGATATGAGCTTTGATTTCATGATGTCCCCACCAGGCTGCAGTATGGTCTTTTCTAAGGTTTCCCGAACCCTGTACATCCTATACATAATATCAAAAGGTCGATCTTTGGGAGCGTTTGAATGCGCTACCAGGTGGGCATAATCTGATATCAGCCTATCCACAGGATCGCGTAGGAGCAAGAAAAACTTGACACGAGACGGAAGGTATGGCTTGAGGAATGACAGGAAGTGATAATAGAAGAAACCTGGATTTTCTGTCATGGTTAACTGGTACGGACTGCTCAAACGCATGCGTTGGATCCAACTTATGACAGAAGTGTTAGTGACATTTTTACTGGGAAACCTCGTCTCGCCGGTCATGGAGACGGCTGGATGGAGATCAAGGAAGGTACTCAGAGTCCCGGTTCCGCATTTCTTAACCCCGATGACCAAAGCGACAGGCAATCTCTTTCGGCAGTGCCTCTTCTCCTGCAAACTTTTCGGAATCGCCGATCGTTTCTCGCTGTAAGTGTAGCAGCAATCGGCCTTTGTGGCCCATGCTGGATCTGTATGATTGATGCGACCAAGAATGGTCTCAATGTTGTCCATCGTTTCAAGATCATGTCTCTGTGAAGGTGAGGTGTATCGTTGGTTTGCAACATCTTTTCTTCCGTCAGCAGTTGGCATGATCCCATATGATCCTGGTGTCATCAGGTTCTGTCCTCCAGCAAAAGCACTATGATCTCCGCCTGTTGAAGACACTCCCTCTTGTCCATGCTGTCTATGCAATCTAAGAGAATGAAGGTAGTTCGTAGAACCTGATCTGTCTCCAAACAGAACGAATAAACTTGCCAATGAGGCTAGCAACAAGGCAACCAAACTCAGTCTCTCCATGATCATGATGATACGTCGAGGTTAATTTGAAAACTTGAAAACAGCATACAGAAGCACCCGGTACGCAGTTGTCACTCATTTCATATAGCTGTACACTTATGTTCTGAGGTCTCGATTACCTCGATGAGACAAGAAATTGGTGAGAGTGGATTTGCTTGTTGATGTACGTCAGCAAATATTAGTCCTCTATTCGTACTATTTGGATAGTGTTTAAATATTTGGGAAATCTGTTGGTGTTTGTCTTGAGAAACAAACACGTTCTGATTGATCGTCGCGATTTGCTGAAAATGAATAAAGTGGGTTAGCTCAATCAGGTTTATGATCAGAATGCCTAAATAAAAAAAACCATAACAAACCTAAGATACTTTTAAATATTTGCTCTCGACCAATGAAATTACATCATTTCAGTATCTTGTAATTTTCTATCTACATGATTCATAAATTATATAGACAAGGCAGTATATAGCACAAAACTACTTAACCAGTGTTAAATGACAATATCAAGCACTTTCACCTGTCTTAAATTTATGGTTTATGTGCTATTGTCATTTTATTTTTGTTTTTTGGGTAATATTAAAACTTAAACTCAGCAATAACAGCATCAACAGCAAGACAACAACAACAACAACAAAACTACTACTACTACTACTACTACTACTACTACTACTACTACTACTACTACCACTACTACTACTACTTCTACTACTATTTCTACTACTACTACTACTACTTCTACTACTACTTCTACTACTACTACTTCTACTACTATTACTACTACTACTACTACTACTACTTCTACTACCACTACTACTACAACTTATACTAGTACTACTACTACTACTACTACTTCTACTACTACTATTACTTCTACTTCTACTACTATTACTACTACTACTACTACTTCTATACTACTTCTACTGCTACTACCACTACCTCTACTACTACTACTACTACTACTACTACTACTACTACTACTACTACTACTACTATTACTACTACTATTCTTACTACTACTACTCTTTCTACTATTACTACTACTACCGCTACAATTGCCATTACTAATACCACCAACTTACTACAATAAAGTTTTCTTTATCTGCATAATATAGGTAAACCCGTTGCTTGAGGCGTTTGGGAACGCTCGAACGGTAATGAATGACAACTCAAGTCGATTTGGTAAATTCCTTGAACTTCAATTCACCGAAGACTGCCAAGTAGTAGGAGGTAAATGAAATATATATTTTTTGTATTTCTTCAAATAGATAGAAATCAGGGCTCATCTTACAAAGAGTTGTAAATCAAATTGCGATTGATCTAAAATTCTTATATCTTACTTACGCAAAGATCAACCGAGATTTGAGTTTGATTTAAATCTATCGCATCATGAAATTGTTATAAAAGTAAAAAGAATATTAACTTGTTATAAGAAGCAAAAATTTCCAAATCTATTTACCTTGGCAAAGAAATAATTTTGACTTAGGAGGGTGAACGATTCAAAATCTCTGCAGTCTCGTTTAGAACGGACAATCATCCAATATCCCATGTATACCGTTTTATTATTATTGCTCATTCTATCAGATTAAAAATAATCGATAAAGAGATCAGATTATAATAAAATGTCTGGGGATCTTTTCAAACATCATTTCATTATTAGCATTAGTATTTCCATCTATTTTCCATTTTTTATGTAAAAATTGTAACGTTCCCATTAAGACAGCTCACATGGTAACAGGACTCAGCAGCCAATCACAATAAAGGTTTCCATGGTAGTTACAGCAATTGCAAAGCAGTATCACAGTTGTAAGTCTTTGAAAGTCTCTGAAACGGAAATGATTTGAGCAGATAAGTGCATAATAATCTCACTGTCTTATATATGCAGCCAAAATCGACACATACCTGCTTGAGAAGTCTCGTGTGGTATCGCAAGGAGAGGGTGAAAGAAACTTCCATGTCTTCTATTATCTGTTTGCTGGATTAACGGAACAGCAGCTCTTGAGTATATTGCTTTCTCCTCCTGAAAATCACAGGTATGCGCACCTTCTGTTGATGATGGTGCGAACTTTGAATACAAGATCTTTAAAAAAATCTGTTCTGAACACGTTAGAAATTCATGAAAGGGGCGAGTATTAAAGAACATGCGGATGGTATTCTGATCGGGGCGGATCCAGGATTTTTCCAAAAGGGGGGGGGGGGCACATTTTTCAGAAGAAAAAAATTGACAAGCAAAAAAAAAAAAAAAAAAAGGTCTTCGCTTTCAATGGGGGGGGGGGCGGCTGTTTTTTCTAATGTTGTTTTAACGGCATGTTTACATTTCAAATTTTAATTTGGCTTCTCATGGAAGAAGGGGGTGGGGGGGGGGCACGGGCCGACTGTGCTCCTCTGGATCCGCCAGTGAGTCTGATAGCCATTGTTCAGTTAAACCTGGGTGAACTCAGACCACCACTTTTATGGAATGTCGGCAGTCAACTCATTCACCAAATAAAATCATTTTTATCCTGCTGCAAGTTGTCAAACAACATAATGGACTCGTAAAATGGAAAGAATAGGATAGAGTTAGATTTTGAAAAATTAATTGATACATTATAATTGCCACGAATATGGAAGAAAACGTGTTATGATAATAAGTGCACAATTTCTATAACGAATCTCAGCCAATCAGGTTGAAGGAATTCGGTAGCTTTTAACTGTTTTATGAAACTGATCCTGAGTGTTCATGTGACCCAATCTTCTGATAGGACTTTGATGGGAAATGGAGTGCAGCGCATCTACACGAGCGAAGCCGAGTTCATGCACAGTCAAAGGGCATTTGACGATCTCCAGGACATCATGGAGCTCGTGGGCTTCACCCAAGAGGACATCTGGATGATCTACCGTCTCCTCTCGGCCGTCATCCAGATCGCCGACATCGAGTTCGATGTCGATGAGGAGACGGGCGGCTCCTACATCGTCGATGAATACATCCTCAAAGTTGGTAAGACATCTGAAACCAGAAGCGCAATGAAATTTTTTTCGAGGGGTGCAAAAAGGCACAATAAGATGCAAAATCTTTAAGTCGTTGGGAGAGAGCGAAAATGGCAGTTTTTTAAAATCAAAATGGAATCTTGTGAAAGCTTTACACGTGATTTTATGGGGGGAAATCGAATTTTGTCCCACTTATACCGTTTTTTTTTTCTCGCGTTGTCTTTTTTTGTGGGGGGGGGGGGGCTGTAGGCCAGTGTCCGAAACAAAGAGTATGGTTTGTGTGATCAAGGGATCATTCTTTTTACTGTGTCTTTTATGAATACATCGAGGAAGGAAGATAGGGATTCACGTTGGGTGAATAATAGAACGATAAATCGTTGTCTATTTGCCATATATATATACCCAAGCTTAAGCGAGGAAAGGCATTCGTTTGAACCAATCCTTGGCAAGATGGACTGACGATAGAGACGCTATTCCTCTCCCCTCTGAAGAAAAAGGAGGGAACATGAGGTTTTCATGACCAAGACTTCTCTTTTCAATTTTCATACCCTTCTTCTTTTTCCCCTTCCCCTTCTTCCACCTTCCTCATCTTTAGAAAAAAAAAATTGAAGCGGGGGGGGGGGGGGAGATTCGCACTTTTTCTTCTCGAGTCGCCCCTTTACATGACAAGCAGATCGCAAAGACGAATAAACGCCTTCTTAAAATTTCCCATAATTTATTTTTTATGAAAAAAAGAATATATGTAAAAAGGAGTATGATGTTCTTAGTCTCAAAACGGAGAATATATACTATGTCACTGCTTAAATATTCGATCTCAATTTCTCGTTTACTTTTAACAGTCGCCACGTTACTAGGTGTTGACCCGTCAGCCTTGGCTACAGCGCTCATATCAAACATCGTAGAAGCTAGGGGTAAGTCTATACACTAATTGGTTTGTATTCTGAAATCCAGTTTAACTTAGACCATGGTCTAACTCTGTAATAAAATTATGGGAAGCCAAATGGGTCAAATTTTGTTTATTTTGCTTCCCATAACTCTAACACAGAGTTCGATGTTTTCATGTTTACTGTGATCTTCATTCGTTAACGTCAGAGACACATGTCTTTAGTTCCCGACAATTATTAATGCTTTTGGCGTCAAGTAAGCTGATACTGATAGAGATTTTTTTGTGGTACGTGGCTATCCATAGTTAAACTACAACTTTAAACCAGAGTTTGAATTTAAACCGAGTTTAGAATACGGGCCAATGAATTTCCTTAGAAAGGTTTTCACTGCCTTCATCTTAAAGGAAGGATTATGAAACAGTTTAATGACCGTTTCATCAATATTTTCATCCGACAAGTTGTCAGATCTGACATCTTTCCATGATTTTGATTGGCTGAGAGGCACTGTTCCTATGGTAACTGTCGGACAAAACGTCTGACAAGTCCTTTCATGAAACGCCCCCCCTGGGCGATGTTTGATGAAGCTGTTCATAGAAAACACACGACTTCATCCACGACCAACATTTATATGTGCTAAATCAAATTCTCAATAATTACTCACATCAAGGTTGAAATAAAAACAACAAATCTATTTACGGTAAAGCAACCAAAAACAAAACAAATCAACACAAAAAAGCATTGCAACCAAATGAAATAAAACCATATAAAACTAAAAAATCGCACTACAAATAAAGTGAATTTCCGAAACTAATTTCTACGTCACCACTATCGTCATTCCTAGGAGAGCAGATCGTGACCTTGAAGAATGTCGGACAGGCGAATGATGGTCGGGATGCCCTCGCGAAAGCTCTCTACAGCAAGCTCTTTAACTGGATCGTCAACCAAATCAACTCCCTTATCGCCCCTGATGCCGATTGCCCGTAAGTAAACATGAAATTGATTGCTTCTCCATTTTCTTATGTTGGAATGTTATGATTGATTTGTTGTCATCAACGATTGTCGAGGGCGCCAACACTTTATCGGTGTTGCTGCATGTTACGTTCGTTGGTTGTCATCTAAAAAAGGATTAGAAAAATATCTATTGAGTATGGAAAGTATTCGTCTAAACTTGGCCCTCATTCCTCTTACATGATACAGACAAAAGTGGTCAAAGACATTTTTAACAAAACATCAATTGCATAACCTGTTTACTTTCAATATTAATTCACCGTGCTTATATGTTTTTTTTTTCATAGTGCGTTTTATAGTCAGAATCATTTCGTTGTTTCAAGAGAGCGAGTTCTCGGGATATGCATTATATGTATTTTCTGTGTGTTCCAAACATCATAAGTAATAGTAAGCATATTAAATTTTGTTATTATTTTTGGTTCAAAATAAACTTAATTTTTGGAAAATAATAAGGTGAAATCACGTTTCAGACATGGTCAGAATTGGGGAAAGAAAACTATATTTAGTCCCTCAATCTTGTTATAATCTGTGTGAATATATTCGCTTGCTTTCTGTATTATATTACGTCTCATTTACGGTGGCACAAGATATATATATTTTTTAAATAAAAATACTTTTAAAACAATCATCTTCAAAGTGGAAGCAAGGGCTACGAGATCGGCATCCTTGACATCTATGGCTTTGAGAGCTTCGAGAAGAACAGCTTCGAGCAACTATGTATCAACCTCACCAACGAGCAGCTCCAGTACTACTTCAACCAGCGGATCTTTGCCTGGGAACTGGCCGAATACTCCGGAGAGGGTATCCCCAAGCAGTCCATTACCTACCAAGATAATATGCCTGTTCTGGACCTCTTTTTGGCGGTAAGGAAGGTTTCCTCGCTGATTTGGTACTTATGTTTGTTATAAGCTACCGAAATCTTTGCATCTGATCAGCTGATAGCAAATTTGTCAGTGAAATTAACGGACTATTTTGTTTCATGAAACTCTGCCCAGGCCTCGATCATTATGACACAATAATATAAACAAAAACAACAATTTTTTTTGATAATCTTATCCAAAGCAACGATGATAAAGGCGTGATGTTTCAAAAGAAGGATTACTTTTCTGATACTTATCTTTAATATGAAATGAGTTCTCCGCCTCTTAGATTTGACTTGAATGTGAAAGAATGTATCTACTTTTCTTCCTCTTCTCCTCCTCCTCCTTCTTCTTCTTCTTGGTCTTGTTCCTCTTTTTTTTTCTGTTCCCCTTCTTGTATGTCTGCTTTTTATTTTCTCCCTTTTTCTTGTCTTCTTGGACCCCTCCCATATAAATGGTTCGATTTGTCACTTAACTGTACTGTATCCAAGTCTTCTTGCAACCATGGCAACGTGACATGTTAATACACATTCCATGAAATATACATAAACAACGAAAAGAGAATTTGCATCTATGTACCAAGTTTCTTTTTTAAAAAGTAATTCTAATTTCAGTCGTCATTCGAAACTATTTTTCATTTTTTTTATATCTAGAAGCCGCTCGGTCTACTTTCCTTACTGGATGAGGAATCTAGGTTCCCCAAAGGAAGTGACGTCACACTGGTCGGCAAGTTCTCGTCCAATCACAGCAAGAATAAGAACTTCCTAATGCAGAAAAAGAACAAGGGAAACACGACCATCTTCGGCGTGAAGCACTATGCGAAAGAGGTAAAATTGTTACTAATTTTCTTTTGTCAATTATTTGTCTAGCTCTTCTTGAATAAAAAAAAGTACCACAAATCTTCCTTTTGATGTCGGTTGAAAAGAAAATAACTTCAAATAAGTTGGTAAAACCACACACAAAATCCAGAGCACTTTACTAAAGTGTGAAAGTAAAAGCAAAAGGTTTCGTCACTAGTCTTGATGTTCACTGCAAAAACAGTGGTGTTTAGTAGAGGACAGCACCATTCATTTTTACACCAGTTTTAAAATCATGGTTTGTAGCTCAATATTGGAGTTATTCTAACACAATCTGTCGGTTACATCGACACTATTCAAACTGTTAGATTTAAATAGACGGCGGTATATTAACAACAATGCTAAATGGCATTATCTTGTAAACCTGAAATACAGTGTACATAGGCCTATATCTCTTGCTTGTCACAAGTTAATTTACTGTAAAAACACTGTTTAAAATGTAAGCGCAAATTTAAGCCCTTCTCTCAACAACAAATTGTTTAATCGTTTTAAAAGATATTAAAGTATAAACAATATTTTTTCTAAGTTTAAAGAATTATTTAAACAGTAACGAGTAGAGCGACAGGTTAAAAGAACGTGCTTGAAATATTAAACAGTGTGTTTACAGTGAAAAGAAGATCGTAACCTCTATTCGAACTGAAAATAATTCGATAGTATAGTATCTTGGAACCAGTATAGATTTGTATCTTTTAACCCACCGCTGGGAGTAGTTACCTTCTGATCCAAAGAGTCAATTGATTTTCTTAATTAACAGGCACATCTATTTCCTATCCTTTCTGGTTTGATTTCTTATTGTTCTCTTTTAAATCTAGATCTGGTACGACTCAACCGGATTTCTGGAGAAGAACCGCGATACATTCAGTTCTGTCCTGTCCGAATGCTTGTCAAAGTCCGAGAATGGTCTCGTCAAATTCCTCTTTGTCCAACAACAACAGAAGTGAGGTTCTGTCTAAATCTTTAGATACGATATTGTTTATGATTACCAGTCCATCGTAATTTGAAATGCTTAACCATGGACTTGAATATGTTTATAGTTTAATCAATTGATTTATTAATTAATAAATTAATTTATTAACTAATCAAACAAAATATTTTCTCGACTGGATTAGAAAGGACACTGATTTTTTTTTAAGAAAAGTATAATATATAAAGGACAGTTGCTGAAATATACGGTATGTATCTATATGCTTTGTTTTTTCAGCATTCATTTCAGGAACTGAATACAGTGTGCATCAATAGTTTTTTTTTTCAGATTATCATGTTGTTTTTTTTTTTTTGCTTTAAAAAAAAAAAATTCTTCATAGAATACAACCTGAATTCCTGTTTGATTTTTTTTTGTTTTTTTTTATTCATCATCTATCTTGTAAAGTTCTTTTTCGTCATTGTGTATCAAAACCCATTTGGCTAAGTCATGTAGAGTATGTATAACCTTTATTGCTAGATAACAATTATTAGAGTTCGAAAACAACTTTGTTTTATTTGTTTTGTGATTATTTTATGGCAGTGGGGCTGGCACACCATTCAGGAATCAGAAAGATATATTAATGTGTAAACCGCCCCCTACGATCTCGGTAAACCCAGGTGTGAGCCTGTCCAGGGAAGCAGCGAGGAAATTACAAAAACAGTAAGGCATATTTCTTTATTTGATTGATATATTAATTCAAATCAGTTTCTCTACTTGTCTATTGTTTACCCTCTATTTTTTCTTTTCTTAGTGCATAATTCGTATTTGATTATGTGATACATGCGCTATGTATGAATGATTTCTTAATGTTCTTTTTTGTATTTAAGTTTTTATTGAAATGAAAATAAAAAAATCACAATATTTACAAATGAATGGAATAAATGTTGATCCAACAATATTGTGTACATATTAACTTGTAAGTATTTTCAGGTTTTAGAAAATCATGATTTTGAATAAAATAAATATTTGAAGAAAAAAAAACACATAAAATCTTGGAACAAAAAGGAATATAAAAAGTCAGATGATGTTGTCATTGTCCACCCCTACTCCTCGTCCCCCTCCTTCTCCATTTATTCCATGTCACACCACAAAATGATAATCTATTTCAAAATAAACTAAACAACAACAAAATCGGTTACTGCTTCTATTTGATAACTTAAAGCAAATTTTCTCGTAACTCCGCAAGACGTTCATGATAGTTCATAATTAGGAGTCTTTCTTGACAATGGTAAGCATTCAAGGAGCAACGTTGGGGATTAGCATTTTCATACCCTTTTCATTTTTTGTTTTCACCTTCAGAATGAAACAGGAGAAAGCAGCCAAGGCTAAAGCAGCAAAGTCGAGGAACCAAACACCTACCGTGGGATTACAATTTAAGGTAAACAAGTATTAGTTAAATATATCTCAATCCAAAGAAAATGAAATTAAAAAGTTCAGAGAGCAAGAGAGAGATAATGAGAGAAAATCCAAAATCAACTTATTGCATGAACAAAGACTTATATGTGACCTACTACCCCCAAAACTGTAAGGTTCTCTGTAAATAGCCAAAATAGTAATATTGTCTCCAAAAACAAAAAATAAAAGATCTGAAAGATCAATTCTTCTTCTTCATACTGTGAAAATTGGAAGCTGTTAGGTTGAATTAAAGAAAAGATACAAGAGTTTTTTGGGCACTACTTTTTCGGACTGCTTGGAAATTTCACTGAGATTACACAGTATGCACATATCATGCCTGAGTGAACCCCAAACTTCAAACCTTGTTTTCTCCTTATTTTTCAAGCTCTTGCTGAATTTCCTTTGCATTCAATCAAGTACTTGCAATGGTTATTGTTGGTCAATTTTTAGCATGTTATATATCATTTTAAAGCATAGGAAATGAATTTTTAAGCTCAATAAAAATCTCAATATTCATTTTGGTCGGCTTATTGTTGCTTTCGGGGTGGCAGGTTACATATATTGTAAATACTTTTATATTCATGAAATTCTCTTCTCGCTATTCAGGCAAGCACCATTTTTTGTAACCAACCCCTTCACATTATGGAATTATCATTTCACAAGTTTGGCAGTTGTGATATCTATTTATTACCAGTTTCTTTGAAAATAAATAATTCGATTGAAGAGATCTGTTCGTTCATGCCATAATATCAATCAGTTCTCTGAAGCCTATGATCGGTGTCATAATTATACCCCTTTTAAAGTCACGGTGATAATTGGGTTTGAATGGACGCCAATTTAAAGTGAAATTAGTGCGGTTTGTATCGAGTAGGATCTACGGCACTCGGCCAAATAGTAATAAATTTTCAAAGAATTGAACTTAGAGAAACAACAGTGAACTTACCATACTTTTTTTGACAGTCATGTTCAATCTACTCTTCGTAACGTAGGAAAGAAAGTCCGGTATATAGTCACTGATATAGATAGATAGATAGAGAGGTAGATAGATAGATAAATAGATAGATAGGTATATAGATAGATAGATATGTAGGTATATATATAGATAGATAGATAGGTAGATAGGTAGATAGATAGATAGATATGTATATAGATAGATAGGTAGGTAGGTATATAGATAGATAGATAGATAGATAGATAGATAGGTAGATAGATAGATAGATAAATGGTTTATTTGATAAAATTCATACATCATGACGGCCAAGCCGAATTGTGATGCATTTACATATAAATTAAAGTGAATCAATACATTAAAAAGGGAATACATAGCATTGAAATTAATAATGGTTAATAAGCGCAAATATTGTGGAATAGAAATATGAACATGGTTAAAATAGTATGGTCAAAATGTATACTCATTAATAATTGCAAAGGTAACTATAATCATTGATGCATTAATAATTGCAATTGGATAATGTATACTTTAAATGATATTAACATTGGAATCTTCATTTCTTCATCTTCATTTGATAACAGTTCTTGTATGGAATTGTCTTAAATAACATCAGGTTTCTATAACACAAAGTTTAGCAATCATCATATAAGAATATCTTTGCGATTGATTGCATTGACTTTCATGTACAATCAATCGTGAAAATCAAGCTTTCGCTAACCTTTGTGTCACCGGACCCAGGTGAGACACAGGGGGCGAACGTCCTCTATAAGGAGCGAAAAAAGAAAGAGGAAAAAAGAAAAATCGAAGAAAAACTAATGAAGAAAGAAAAGAAATGTTTTAAAGAGTGGTCTTGGTCGTATAGCTATGTAATGCTCATGGCACTGGAGCGGAGAATACCGGTGAGTCGACTTGCCCCGATTAGTTAAACTACAATGGCGCCGCCCCTGCGTAACATCAGGGGTCCGTCTTACAAAGAGTTACGATTGATCCAATCAATCGTAACTCTATGGAAATCCATCAGTGTCATAATTTATTTCTACGAAAAATTTGCACAATGTCCTTTGTATGCAAAGAGTGCAGTGAATTTTCAAGAAAACAATGAATGCATGAATATACATCATAGCTAGAAAATATTTTGAACAAACATGCATAATATATGTTGACGTTGCTGGCCGTCCATAGTTATGATTGATCGGATCAATCGCAACTCTTTGTAAGACGTGTCCCAGGGGTCCATCGCATAAAGATTTGCGATCAAACACAACTTTCTTTTCAACCATTGAAATGCGTGGCCTAGGGACATGTGCTTGATTTTTTTAAATTGCGTGTAAATGCAACTCTCTGTGCAACGAGTCTCCGGACTTGTCTCTTCGTCATCATCTCTGCACAACAGTGTAATTCCGATGAGATTGAACATCATCTGGGTCCCGTAACACAAAGGTTTATGATCAATCGTACGCTTGATTTTCACAATTGATTGTACATCGTAATCATTGCAATCAATCGTAAAATTGTTTTACGATGATTGCTAAGCTTTGTGTTATACGGGCCCCTGATCATATTTTTTCAAAACATTTAAAATGAAACAATTCATTGTGAACTTTGTCAATCGGAAAGCGTATCACAACACAGGCTAACCTGTGATTTCCAAGGAAAGGTAAGGCAGAAGCGGATCTAGAGGGGGGGTTGGGGGGGTTGCAACCCCCCCCAAAAAAAAAAAAAAATCCGGGGACCATTTGTTTAAATCTTATCTTTTTTTTTAAACTTGTAATTTTATTTTATTCTATTTCTATGTATTTACTTCATTTATTATTATTATTATTATTATTATTATTATTAGATGCAAGAAAACGCCATTTTCACACACAGATTTTCAAAAATTGTCCCTACTGTGGGAGGGGGGACACCCCCCTCCCACACCCTCCCCCCTCGCTCGCTCCGCTCGCTTGGACTCGGTCGCTACGCTCCCTCGCATACCACCCCAACCCCCCCCTTTATAAAAAGCTGGATCCGCCCCTGTAAGGGAAGGAGGGGGATTAATTGGTGACCTCAATTAAAGGGATTCGATTGTTTCCTGTTGGTTTGGAATTGCTTCGGATAGGGGATGACTATGGGTGAATATCATCGGGGCATTTTCAAGTTAATGCTTGTGCAGTCACACCTACGAAACCGACTCCAAACCGACCGCTAGTATGTCATTGGTAATAACACAATAGATTCGATAGGTCTGAATTCGGTTTCACCCAATGTGACCGTGCCATTTCTCTATGATCACGTGACTCTGGCCTAACGTCTATCGTTTTGAGGAAGTAAACAACGTGAAACGAAAGTCGACAGTTGTTTGAAAATGTCCAAATATCGGAAGTTAGGGATTGATTTCTTAATCGTGGGTAATAAACAAATACCGTTTTGTTGACAACCATGCAAGCAGTGCTTGTGTTTTTCGTCGTTGAATTAATAATCTTCGAGAGTTGACGCCCCTTTTGGTTATCCTCGCCAGCGAAAATAATTGTCCTAATTATGTTGGGACAATGGAGCTCATAATGGCACTAGACTAAAAACTGGAACTTGAAAACGTGAAAAGAGAGCTTACATCTTTGTATTTTCAAAGAAAATAACGCCCATTGAATCTTATAAAATTTTCATTTTTCATTATAGACACCACCCTGATTCGTCACGATTCCTTTGCCATACCATTTTGTCATATAGCTGCCTCTTATTGTCTGCATTCATACGTGCCAAACCTACACTAGAATTCAAACTAACTTACTATTTTTTAAGTGTAAGAATCAACATCTTTTTACGACCCCCTTTCTGAATACTGATCAACAATTTCTAGTTGCCACTACTTTGTATTGATTCGGTTAGCATCGAACTTGTCATTCTTCTTGGGTACATAATTTTTCTCTCACCTCGAATGCCCTACAAAGCGACGGGCAACCAGAAGATGAATATTATATCATGTTGTTTACGCAGAATGTAAAGGTGATTGTCCGAGGTATGTCCTTCCTTTCTTCGAATCAGGGATATCGGTCAACAAACTCTATTCTGTTAACAAATTTCATAACACCAGAATTTGGGCATGCGTGCGCATAATCATAAAAAGTGTATGTTATATGGAATTAGCGGCTGCGTATAATTGTCTTATATTAATAACCATAATAAGCCGTGACATTTCAATCTAGACATAATCATAGCAGTAACCGAATATAGATATACATGTAGAGCAACTTTTTTTTGGGCAAATGCTAATATTAGTTTTGACTTTGACAGCGACGCATCATTAGTACACTTTAAGTCAGTTACATCTATTCACCATCGATTTCAATCATCACAGAGTTTATGTAATGTATTTCAAATTGATTACCAAAGAGATTTATTCTATTTCCAGTCCTCGAAAATCACCAGCTATTCATAGTTTTTCGCAGTAGTATGAAATTCATGAAGAACATTTTTTTTCTATGTAGACATGCTGATGCTAATGTTAAGTCACTAAGGAATGAAAAAGCCTACATTTCGTGATTATGTCCTAACTTCTAACCTTTGTCATGTTTGTGTTGCGTAATTTCAGGATTCGTTGACGAATTTGATGGAAAAGCTTCTCTCGGCCGACGCACAATTCATCCGCTGTATTAAACCGAACTCGTTCAGCCGACACAACCAGTTCGACCACGAGTTGGTTCTTCGACAGCTTCGGTACACAGGCGTGCTCGAGACTATCCGGATCCGAAAGAGCGGATACCCGACACGGCTTCTGTTCCCGGATTTTCAACATCGGTATGACGACTATTTGGGTGTTTACAGATGAATTATCCATTCAATAAATTGTTATAAAAAAAAAAACATGTACGACAGTAATGCTAACATTACATTAATTTAATTTGACTGCAATATTATATCAATCAATCAATTCAAAGTCACTGTCAGACAAAACCTATTAGGCCTATATCTCGTTTGGCAGTAAAAACTCAAATTGCATCCCGCAAGTGTGCTAGAGGTATTGGTTTATATCGCTTTCACTGTTTTGGATTTCAAAACAAAATGTAGTAATCAATCGATCGATCAATCAATCAAACTCTGAATCAATCGAACAACCAACCAACCCACCCCACCCACCCACCCACCAACCCACCCAACCAACCCACCAACCAACCAACCCACCCACCCACCAACGAACCAACCAACCACTCACCCAACCACCCCCCAACCAAACCAAACCAACCCACCCACCAACCCACCCAACCAACCAACCAACCCACCCACTAACCAACCAACCCACCCACCAACCAACCAACCAACCAACCAACCAATCACCCAACCACCCCCCAACCAAACCAACCCACCAACCCACCCAACCAACTAACCCACCAACCCACCTAACCCACCCACCAACCCACCCAACCAACCCACCAACCCACCCACCAACCAACCAACCAATCACCCAACCACCCCCCAACCAAACCAACCCACCCCACCCAACCAACCAACCCACCAACCAACCCATCCACCCACCCACCCACCCACCAACCAACCAACCAATCACCCAACCACCCCCCAACCAAACCAATCCACCCACCAACCCACCCGCCCAACCAACCCACCCACCCAACCAACCAACCAACCCAACCAACCAATTTTATTTAAAGTTTGTTTAAATACAGCTATATTTGGTATCCTTTAAAACGGATCTCGAACAAGTGTGTAAATATAATTTTTTTTTTAAACATAACTTTATTACTTCAACTGTTGAGATCATATATCTGTATCATGCCCAATATTTTCTCGGTTAGGTACAAGTTCATTGGTTTCCCGATGACAGCAGACATCGATCCGCATCCCAAGAAGTGCAAACAAATCTTGGAGGCTGCAGGTTGCACCAACTACCACATAGGAAAAACAAAAGTAAGTGTTTGCCCTTTTCAATTTGTTTACACCTTTGACAAGTGCAAAGGACAATACACCGCAAAGCTAAGGTGTTGAATGGTGTACATATAAGACTACACCAGTCATTTACTTCGGTGTTAAATCTCAACACCAACACCAATGGATGTTATAACAACGGTTTTGGTTGTTACTTAAACACTGTTTGGTGTTATGTTGTAACTTCACGGTATAATGTTAACACCTCAAGGTGTAGTCCTTGAGGGACACCAACTCGTGTTAAGTTTTAACACCTCAGTTTGTATTTAGTGTAAAGTTGTAAAGGACTGGAAAGTCAGTTGGTAGAGAAATTATTCCGTTGATCTATTTACTAATGCCCCCCTTTTTATAGGTCCTTACTACAATGTTTCTATGAGAGGATGTAAAATATACGATACTCATCTCCTTTAATCAAATCAACATTCATGCTTTTGTAAAATTCTGGTAAAAAAAATCAACGATCCAATTGACCAATCAACCTACCCATCTTCAAGGTCATTCTTTTCAAATAAATTTTTTGTGAAGATGTTTTCAAAATGATATGGTACAGCTTGTACAATCATTTGAAAGGAGAAAGATCAGAAAAGCAATGATAGAAAATCGGAGACATACCGATTGTCAAGGTGAAGGCCGGGAAATAAATTTCTATAAGGAATCATCAACTCTTTAACTCAATTATGATTACAATCATCTTATGCATCCTCAGTCATTTTCTTAAGACATGGACTAAAAGAAAGTCCTGATTTAGCTCTTCCAGTTCTTTGTATGGGCATGATGACTGCATGGAAGGATGTACCCTCGAATTTATCTCGCCACCATCTTCGTGTCCAGATAGTTCTGTTGTCATGGTTGCTATGACCGTGTAAATCATTCTTGAGGCATTTCTGGGCCCCGTCTTACAAAGATTTATGATTGATCCGATCAATCTCAAGTATATGGAAATCCATCGATGTCATAATTTTTCTTTAGGAAAGTTCCTCAATGTCCTTTGAAAACAAAGAGAAGCATACTGAACTGTCAAGAAAACAGTGAATGTATGGAATATATATCATTTCTAGAAAATATTTTGAACAAACGTGTAATTTTAGATGTCGACGTTGCTGGCTTTCCATAGTTGCGATTGGTCGGATCAATCGCAACTCTTTGTAAGACGGGGCCCAGCTATGCAAACGTAATGCCGGAGACATCTTCACACTTTATTGGCAGTAATGGGGGATTTACTGAATTGCGTCTGTTTGTGTGAGGTGTGGGTGCTCGGGCGCTTGTATAGGTTTGGGTTTGCCCAAGCTAAGAGAAAACATGGTCCTCGACAGACTGGCTATCGGATGTATGTGTTTGTGCGTGCGTCGGCGAGAGAGGCAGTGTGGGTGTGGGTGGGTATATGAGGGTGTGTGTGTGTTAAATAAAAAATGCATTGACGTTTCAATATTGGTTTTACAGAAAAGTAAACGTCATGAAAATAAACATGAGTCTTTGAAAAAAATGTCAATGTTTTATATATTATTTTTTCTTATTCCCTCTCTACTTGTTGACTGAAAAGATATCTGACTTTAGCTCGATGACTGGCACCACTATTTTAATGTTGGGAAAAGTTTCTGTGTTTAATGTATATTATATGTATATATATGTATGTATACATATTGTCCAACTGATACATGAATTAGTCATGTGCAGATCGAGGATGAAGATAAAAGTGAAATCGATTCTTTTATTTTATTCTTTAAGAAATGTCCAGTAAGATCACGTCGTTACCATCCATATTTTTTTTCAAATCTCAGATTCTCTGTCTAGGAATAAAATACCCAGATTATTTTTAGAAGTGTCTCTTAGTGTTCGGGTTTAGTTGCATGTTAACACTGCATGCTTCTAGCCATCGGAAAAACAAAATACTAGACCGTTGTCTTGTAGGCCTACAAGAGGGAACTCTCTCCCGGGAGCGCTCCGACGGCGATCGGCAGGATCAGTGTTTGAGTCGATGACACGATTTCATCAAGCGAAACGTGTTTGTGGTCATGGGCCATGACTAGTCACATCAGAAACGCAAACATTGATCTAAATCGGTCATTCGCATTCCTCGAAAAGACCTGGGATGTTCGACTTAATGACAACTTCCCAGGCGGTCATCAAGTTTTAGGAATGAAAAACATCCATGCTGTGTATAGCCAAGGCGACACTTCCTTGCCGCCAGTAAGTTGCTATGGTGTCAGTGTCCTCACGATACTGTCCGTCTCTCACCTGCTGTACGCGACGTGACGTCACAATTATGGGCCATCATTTTGCCGTCATCCATGGGATATTCTTCAGAAGATATCCACTGATTCATCATTTACCCACTTCAAGAATTAAATGCGGTGTATGGATTTGTGCTTCTTTATTTCATTTCCAATACCCATAACGTCCCTAGGTGACTATACTGCGCTTCTCCCCTTCACACGCATACCCTATTTACACCTTAATAATAATAATAATAATGATGATGATGATAATAATAGGCATTTGTATAACGCCATCTATCTAGAAACAATCTATTCCGAGGCGCATTATATTATCATTACCCCAGCTTTGGCTCGAGCTGCTTTTCAGTGCCCGTTTATTCAAGGAATTAATCCTGCCGGGTACCCATTCACCTTACCTGGATCGAGTGCAGCACAGTATGGATAAATTAGTCCCTTCTTGGTCTCAAAGGACAAAGACACACAGATATATACACGCACATAATTTGATCGATTTATAAACACACCCACGCTCACCCACTCACACACACGCGCGCAATAACACGCGCCGGATATTTCTCCCATCTCCCACTGACTCTCTGAAGGCTAGTTGTCTGTTGATGTTGCAAACATCATGATTTAAATGTGTAATGGCAATAAATTAATAAAGTCTTGAAAAATCACACTTCGACTTTGTTCTACAGTCTTTATCGCTTTGATATTGTGTTTCTCACTGAGTTATGAAATGCCTATAGTTTATACAACAAGGATCTCGTAAAAGAGGTAGGGCTAAGAAGAAGATATCAATTTTTCTAACGATGCACTCGATTTTGCCATAGGAATATCTCTCGCAAAAAAGTACATTGAATTCAGAGTTTAAATGATATCATCTCGAATCCTGAGCCAGGATATTTGAATTCAACCGAATCAAACTTGATGACTGAATTATTCCACAGGGCATACAGCAATTTGTGTTCGTCTATGAATTCGTGTTTCCTACACCGCCTAGTCCAGTCGCCGCTTAGCAGCTCCAGCAGGATACTTGTCTATTATCAAGACTCCCGAATCTTCCCCCACTGAAGAAACAAACACAGTTTGAATTTGATGGGACTAATGAGCGTCTCCTCACCGTGATTTTAATCATGATGATAACAGTGATTAATAAAAACGGCTGTACATCTTGGAATGCATCCAAGGCGATAGACATCCTCTTGTTTTCATCACGTGTTCCTCATTTGAATAGGTTCAATGGTCTACTTATGGCTCTTAATCAAGCCCTGGATCTGTCTTGGCGGAAAGTTGAGTTCCAAAAGAGAAGCACAATCTGGTATAGGAGAGGGTATCTCGTTATAGCCGTAATAATTTGGTCCAGATCCAAGTTCGGCCAGGGACATCCTGGAGGCTGAGACATGTGACGCCCACATGTTGAGTCTGACCTGGTCCTTATCTTGGGATGTCATCAGACCTAGGATTCTTGGTCTAGTGGTTACCTTGTGCCTTTTGCTTTGTTGACCACTGCATCCAGTTGTGTTTTTCTCATAGCACCAGGATATGTGATACGATCCACCACCCACTCATCTGAAGAACCACCATCATGGTGCATGCATGGCCCTATATCATATATTGTCGGATCTTGAGAGACTGGGAATTATTACAGTGGACCAAGAACTACAGTGAAAACTATGGCTTTGATTGACTGAGATACCCTAGCTGTTCCCATGGTATTTGTGGTAAACTGAAAATTGCATACACATAGTGACGCCATCATATAACATGCCAAACGATAATGATGATCTTTGGCATTGTAGGTCGTGTCGTGTCGGGTCGTGTGGTCTAGTGGTTAGATCATTTGACTCATAATCGTAAGGTTGTGAGTTTGAATCCAGACTCTGCCATTGCCTCCACTTTAAGTGGCCCGAGAGTAATATCTGTCGTCTATAAGGTCATTCACTATGACTGATTAAACTGTAGATACAAAATGTTTTCTAGGTAATTGGTTTTCCACCAGCTTGGCGTTTACCAACATCAGCTGACCTGCCGAGTTCCTACGGGAGTTACCATAAAAAGAAACAGGTTATCATTCAAAATGGAGATAAAAAATATCGAGAGTCAGATACACAATGACGACCCCAAATATTTTGAATTGTCCTCCGGGCCTGTCAAATTATCAGCTTTTCTTGACATCCATCATAATGGAAATGTAGATTTAACTGCACTTCCAATTGTAGAAGAATAAGGCTTTTGTTTTACGCGGTTGAAACAACATGTTTCTATTCCTCACATAAGTGAAAGATTTTACCAACATTTCTGTTGAAGTAACTCCGTACCCGTAGAAACTTGGCAAAGCTGCTTACGACGCATCAACGCCAGGCTGCTATAATAATCAATATTACATAGGAATAATTTTGCGTCTAAGTTTAGCAGTCAGCATACTGGCTGACTTTAAAGACGATAGAAATTACGCCCGGGACTTTTTAGATATTGGACGAGCAGGGATTCGAAATCATAACCTCACTATCACGAGTCAAGTGCTCTTACCACGAGACTACACGATCGACTTTCCTTGAACTAGAGCACAATGTTCTGAAAAAAGGTATATCCAATTATGGTCTAATCCCTCAAAATTCTCTTGCTCGTTTCACCCGACAAAAGCTGTTTCTCGAATGTCTCTTATCTCCTTCATGATCAGCTCATGAAGGATACCATAGTGAGTCAACTTTGTTCAGCCTTCCATCCCTGATTTCCCGCCTTTTTATCTCGTTCGACCTTCAACACGTCTGCTATAGGATGACGAATAAATGTTAGAGATCAAAAATCACTCCAATCCATTTCATAATAGAAATGTTATTACATATTATGGCTTGCACTTCTATGAAGATTATTACGACCCAACTTTTTTACTCACTATTTCATGCAAATTTATCTTCATTATTTTACCAAAGTAAACCACTAGCATGCCTATACAGAAGAAACAATATAGACGTACCTGGACTCCTGGAGCTTTATCACTTTTTCGGCGGAGTTCCAGGGATGACGTCGTCATCAAGAGGAGTTGATACGTCGGGCAACAGTAGTCGATTTTTTAGCATGCTCTATATAGGTCTTCTGTTGCTTTACTCCACCAACTTGTATGTCTTGAGCATAAAGAAGACTATTATATCATACTAACGCGCAACTTGAAAAGTCCCTCGTGTTAAAATGGAGGTACTTGTACTCCCTCGCATGTTCTCTGTACCATCAATTTTCTTTACATCAAAGTCATTTATCCAATACTTTTGTTGCCCCAAGCAGATGAACCTGTTTTGTGTTCAGATACCACATCTATGTGTTTTAGTACAAAATTAGCCTCCCTGTTATCTGCTCTCTCAGTGGGTTCGTTTATCGACGGGGGGGGGGGGGGGTGCAAATCAGATAACTTTATTCGCACTTCATGTAAAATTTAGCTTAAAATGTCTTTAATGGTTTTTTTTTCAAATTAATTTAACATGAATATGCCTCAAAATATATGCGATAACTGTTTTTTTTATATTGATTTTGTCATATAAAAAGGAGATTGGTCGCTATACATCAATGTCCAACTGCCATTGTTCATTAATCTTCGATCTTTAGGCCATCAAGTCCACGGATCTCGGCGTTTCGTCAAAATAAAGAAATATTTAGAAAGGTGCAGTATTCAAAGTTCCACCGTACCTTTGCTTCGTGTATTATCTGTTGTCGGCTCGGAAATCTGGGGACCTTAATATTGATCGTGTTTTAAGATTAAAGATGATTGATTTTGTTCAAAATTATTGGCGGATACAAGAAGGAAAATCTGATTTATGTTTCCAGAAATAAAGTTCCTCTCCTGGCCTGATTGGTCCGAACTACCGAACTTATTGACTGCACGGGTCAATAAAGGGACTATTATGAAATTCGTTATCATTTCCTCCTATTTTTTGTTTTTTTTATATTTAGTATTCTGGTTGTATTATCTGTTGGTTGTTTTTGGTTGTTAGTAAACTATTTGTATTCTGAAAAAAATCAATTCTTTATGTAGTGCTTTTCTTGAAGAGATTATAGTTATCATAGCGATTTAAACTCTGGTTTTTAGTTAATGTTCTTGATCTTAACATAATATTCAGAAAATAGTATACTTCACCCATTTTCCTTTCTTTTCTTTCTTTTCTTCTCCCCTTTCTTGGTTCTTGAAACTTTTGGGGTCACGGGGTCCCTTTTCTATGTACTACACTGCAAAAACTCCGGTTTTGATTTTAACACCAGCCTGGAATCTATATGTCCACACCAGAGAAGTATCGAAACAACACCAGTTTGGAATCAAACCGATGCTGTTTTGATACTAATTGGTGTTGTATAAACACCTATCTGGTGTTAGACCAAAACGAAACAGGTGTTGTTTAACACTTCTCTGGTGTGGACATATATAGATTCCGGGCTGGTGTTAAATTAACACCAGAGTTTTTGCAGTGTAGTCTTTTTGATAACCGAACCCTTTTTCTGCTTTCTTGCCAAAAAATGCGTTTTATATGCAAGTATTGTGGTCTATTATTTATTCTAATGTAAAAATTGCCGTCCTTTGTTCATTATTCAATTTAGATTGATGACGCATGAAGTGTCCTACATTTGTACTTATAATATAATTTGTCACATTGGTCCAATTAATGCAAAATACAGCATGAATACATTTGGCAATCTGGTAAATGTTGCTTCTTATTATTGCGCTTGCCAGAAATGCAGGGAAATTCGATTATGACATCTGGTTTTGAATTTGAGCGTTATTCGTTTTTAAGTGATTTCTAAACTAAATATCTTGTTTCCTTTAAAAATTTATCACATCTGCAGAGCACAATGTTTGAATGAAACTTATTATCCAGCAATGTTATACAATTTTTAATGACGTATATAGATTCAAATGATACTTTCGTTTCTTCATTTTATCTTATATCCGTGCGGGTGATCATGACTGATCTCAATTGAGCTGCTTTACATTTCTGATAAGTGCCAATGAGTTGAAAATTAAAGGAAGGAACATTATTTTGTTACTTGATATCTCTGAGATTAATTGCATTATTCCGATGCCTTCTGATTCCTTGAATGCACTGATCGCAGGAAGGCAGCTCGAGCTTAAGACGGGGTAATAATGATAATCCGCCTCGGAAATGATATTTTATAGGTAGATGACGCTATATAGATGCCCATTATAGATTTTTGTAAAGTATTATATACATGTTTATTAATTTCTTATTGTAAAGCGCATCGAAATGTTAATGTAATGCGCTATATAAATGTAACTTTTATTTATTATTATTATTATTGTTATTAGTGTTATTATTATAATTGTTAATATTATTATTGTTGTTGTTGTTATTATCAGTATTCATTCTTAACTGAATATATTTATATTCCTACATTTCGTTCTCGAATGCAAACTTTATTCCACCATAACTAGCTCGTAGTTCAAGTTCGGGTTAACAATCTATCTGCTAAAAATATGACATTGCGTGTTGCTTGAAGACTCGGGGGGGGGGGGGGGGGTAAACCTAAACAGGAGGGTGTGTTTCAAAATGCAAGAGATTTCACATTCGTGCCTCTCACGGTGAACTCTACAGAGAGGAATGACACGACTGAGGAGTTAGTCCAACCTAGTTGTGATAACGCTTTGCTAAGTGCATCCCTCAATAGTTTACAAACTGCATGGCGCCAAAAATAGCCGATGACGCCATCGATTGACTTTGCATTTTTCGAAGCGCATGTATACAAGGAAGGATGGTGTAGGGGAAAAGTAGAGTTTACTCTCGGGAGGGATCCCAGTTTCTTTTTGCTGGGGATTGCTTTATCCAGTCTTCCGCCCGACCGTGGGAGACCCGTGAAGTATTCCCTGGTTGAATTAGAGTCTTGTCAAGATTGATTCAGTCGGGTTCTTGCAGCGCCTGGGGACCGCACCTCCTTCTTGTTCTCGGACACGTAGGCCTATTGAGACCCTATTCAGATCGTCAAAGTCCAGTACTTCAGAACTGAAGAGTTCCTAGATACCTTGAACTCCCCTCCACACACACCCGCGTACTAAGTCACCCCACACCCCACGCACTCACACCCCTGACTAAAACGCACACCAACACACAGGATTTGGGCGAGCGAGACTCGACGAAACATCCTTTTGAGCTGGTCAATGTCGATCCGAATCTTCTCAGTGAAAATTAAAACCATGGGATGCAAAAACTTACAGTATTGTCTGACATACAGATCAATTTTCGAGTGTGAATAGGGACAAAGTTTCCCAGTTGTCAGTATCCCCTCCTTCACCTATACACCATCCATCCAATGCCCTTCCTTAAAATGTTGAGCAATCCCTTCTTGTCATTGTGACCTACAAAAGCATCCCCGCTTTGGAAAATCCCCATTTTCCCCTCTTGCTTTGTTCTTCCGAACCTAAACTATTGCCGGTGTCAGCATGAATGTGTTCGAGTTCATTTTTCTTTGCCGATGGGCATTTATGATTTACTTATGATATCAAGCTTATTCGTCAGGGCCTGCACAGTCTTCATGAATCGAACATGTTGAACAGTTCAGATCATGAAGTTTGTGCAGGTCTTTCTTTTAACTATCATGATGATTAAACATGGCCCGAAAAGTTGTGGAGAAATAAAATTATGCATGTGAATTAGCCGGATAGATAATGATTTCCTTTAAAAGTAACAATATAGACTTTATAGTAAATAAATATATTTATTTAAAAGCACAAGAACCGACTAAATGCATAATGTCATTATTAGAACACACGTTCTTATTCTTATATTTCTTGTCTTCGTTTCTTTTCTACTTGTTAGTGTTGTTCTTCTCCTCCTTAATTCATTTAGCTGTTACAAGTATCCCTTTCTTCGTCATTGTTCGTTCCCTTGCATCTTCTCTACTCTCACCCCCCCCATGTCCCGCGTCCACTGCCCATCTTTATCTTTTTTTATTGTTTCTCCTAAAGACAATCATCTACTTCTTTTGACCCCTCTCCCCTTTATGATCCTTCCATAAATAGTTGTTGACATGGTTGCGGAAATATATTAATGAGCTATTGTTTTACTACCATGCTGTTCATAGGGCAGTGAGGATGATTGTGCTGTCATGGCTGTAGTACACAGTCATGGGGCTTTTCTGACGTACATCGGAAAAACAAAGTTATTATTTTTTTAATGAATATGTTGATATATTTGCAGATTATAATTCACTGACTCTTCAACGTTTCGTCGGGATGTAATTGATATAAATCTTCAAGAACTTATATGTTTCCAGTGAAAATATATGGGAACCGTTTCGTCTGCCTATAGATCTTAAAGAACTAATGTGTTCCCAATGAAAATAAATTATATGGGCTCATATTGATGGATCTGTACAATAATAATAATAATAATAATATTCCGCATTTATATAGCGCTTAACACATCGGAACGACGTCTCTAAGCGCTTTACAGATATAGTATTACCCCGGTCATCGGATCTTTGCATGCCCGCATACAATGTATGCACCTTCTCCACTCCCTGGGGAGCATTCCAACAAGAGTTCCAAGACTCAATTGCTAGGCATACTACAATGCTTTTGCTTTTCTTTCCTGACATACAGTTGCCTAATTTGCCAAATTTCGATGTCTCTGCATGGAATACAATCATTATCTAGATAGATGGAATAAAGAATTAGACAGTGAAGCAAGGATTTTTCAACAAATGTGGATAATGTCGGGCCTAATGCTATTTGTGAACCTGTACTGGGGTACACTTTAATGAAAATGCATTGTAAGACGGTAAACACCCATTGATGTTTGACATCTTTAGAGTCGCAATGACTATTGGTTTTGACTTTTCAGGATTTCACATTTTTGACCTACCATATGACCTATTCTTTCGTAGCAAAAAGGCAACGCAGCTTGTAATATTCAAAGTTACCAAAGATATCAATTCATTGACCATAATGGTTTATAGTTAGGTGATATGTATAGTGCTCATCAATTTAAAAATGAATGAAAGCAATTGTGAGATATTACTTAGTTTAAATCAGTGCTTATGAAATCGTCGGAAGATTACCTTAAGGGGTGAAGTAGCTGTCTTGTCAGTTTCAAAGTCTCTATAACAATAATATTATTAATAATGACATCATATTTACCCAGGGTAGCCACTTCAGTTCCGAAAACTTTTATCATCCTATGCGGACCTTGCTTAACCAGATAATGTTAATTATTATCCCGGATTTAGCTCTTTCTAAGTAAGATAGGTCCAATTTCGAGTAACTTGAGAACGAATATTATATTTCAGCTGTTACCTAATAATTAATGTGCCCGAGAAGAGATAATTCGGACCTTTCGCATTATAGCTGAGAGGCTTTTGTCGAAAGTTGATGGACCAGACAGCATCGGAATCTCTTGACTCTGGACAACGACATAATTTGCAATTGTTCTTCCGCGGCAAATCTTCGGATCATCTGCTGTCCCATTCCACCAACTTTCGACAAAAGCCTCGTTGTGATTTTAGTTGCATTTTCAAAGGAATCGATGCGTTGTAGAGAGATTCCGCGTAGTAAAAGCGAAAACTACCTATACTTTGTTGACCAACAGCACACTTTTATGAAATCATTATTGGACTTGGAAAGTCAAAAGTTTTTTTTTTTTTATGGTATGGAACACAGCTGGTCATTCTTGGCCAGGTGTCAAAACCCAAGAGAAAACGGCTGCTGAACCACACTCTGCTTGTATATGACTTGACGTTTATTGTTTGCGATCACTTTCTCTCCAAAACTTTACTTGAGGCATCTTGAAGGCGAAGGGAAATTAAGCAGGAACATTAAATGTCATTCGATTATTGGAACGGCAAGTCCAAGGTTTTTAGAGTATCCCGGAAAAATAAATATCCATAATGTAATAAAGTTATCATTGAAAGCTTTATTTTAAGAAAAAGGAATTGGTTAGTTGATGGTCGAGGCTAGTAAGGGGGTGTTCCGAATACCACAAGGGCCAAGGGAGCTGAGGTCTATATGCGTTTGTTACCTAGTGATTGTGGAAGTAATATTTATTGTCTTGAAAGTTATAGCCTAATAGGAAAACCAGAGGAGATCCGTCTTGTCGACCCATGATGCAGGGAAATTGTATTTTTATATCTTTTTTTTTTGTATGATAGCTTCATTTAACCAAACAGACTCTGTGCCAACATTACTCCGATTCTTCGAAACACAAATAAATAATTTGTGCATTACTTTGATGAATTAAGACAGAGGTAGGTCAGCTCAAATCTTTCTTTGTATCCTTCCAATTCCAAGGGCCCGTTCATAAAACTTTCCTTTTACAAATTTTCAGTAACAGTTTAAAGCTACCGAGATCCTTAAATCTAATAGGTAGATAGTAAATTGTGTTTTTGTTTATAAAAAGTCTTTATAAAACGGTACACAGAAGTGTTGTTTTTTTTTTATAAATTCTTCTTAGGTAATTTTTTAACAGGAAAATTAATAAAATTAGAAACGTTACAATAGCAAGTAAATTAATAGTTTTATCTTCAATAAAACGAACCATGTGGAAGGGTGAATAATGAAAGATCAAAAATAGACTTTATTTACTAAAAATTGACCATTCACCAAATTATTGTCAATAGTCTTGATTGCGTCAGTGCATGCCCTTGTCGTTGACCGGTCCGATTTCCGATCCTTATAAGGTATATAGACGAGGATACGTCATACTTCCCCCCACCCCCTCCCAGCAAACACACCTGTGGATCTCCCATAGCAACCGGACTTTACGTGGGACGTAGCATGTGTTCATATTTTCGATGTCTTACTGTAAACTTGTCGCCATGGATGAGTCATTCTCGGTGTTTAGAAGGACACATTTCCTTACACCAGTAAATTAATGTTTCGTTCAGTATTCTATGACCTATCCTTTTAAGAAAAAGTGACCCACAAATACTTTTCTTTGGTCCCATTTTCTTACCGTTTTTTTCCTTGGAAACTTCATTTATTAGTGGTCAAGTCCATTCGAACAAGTTTATTTAAAATAAAAGGAAAATTCAAAGAAGCATAACATTGAGAAAGTGAGAAAGTCATCAAAATTGGAGGTAAAATACGATATTTTACAAGTTTTCTTTAATTTAACAAAACATGTTGCCTAGCTACGGTCAAAAATAAGGCAAGTTAATTACCTCAAATACTCGATGTTTCTTTTGTATTTATCATGATTGTAAAGCAACCATTCTGCTTCATGAACAGGTAAAAATCGCCGCTATTGTAATTTATCTGATTCTCTGCAAAATTGAAATATTTCATATTGCGTATAGTAGGATACAAAACAAAGGAAGTGTGTGTGACGACGTTTTGTAAATTAATCAAAACTTTAAAATTTCCAAACTTTTTCATTATTTAGCATCCGATTTAGAAGAAATTTTCAGTGTTTGCTTATATAATAATTAACTTACTGTAAGTTGGAATTGACGACTAATTGCATTAATAAAATACATCATTATACATTTGATTGATTTCCTGTTTTGAAATAAAAGATACTTTGAATATCTAAAGAATTTACAATATATTCTTATTGCTTTTTAATATCTGGAAAGTAAATATAACTATTTAAACATTTAAATATGTGATTAAGACACCATCATTTTGATATTCATTATTAGATTTTTCATTGATTAGTTGTTGTTGTTGTTGTTGGTCTACCCTTTAATTATACGTTTGTCTATTTCTTTCATTAACACTTGAACCTGCATAAGCTCATAAAATAGTTGAGTACGCATTTCAGCGTTTGCCATAAAATTATAACAAAGCTATTCATTTATTTCCCGCCCCTATTTCTTTTTAGGTTTTCCTCAAGTACTGGCATACAGAAAAATTGGACACTCGGATGGATCAGCTTTTCGCTCAGGTGGTCACGTGTCAGCGCGTTGCTAGGGGGCGTGCCGCTCGCCGTCGTTACGCCATCCTCCGAGATAGAGTACTGCGAGACCTCGCCGACACGGCATCATTCTTCGGCGAGATCGAGAGAAGAGCAGAACGAAGTCACGCAGCCATGGTCAAGTTAGATAGACAAGACAAGGAGAGGTTCGATAAGAAGAAGAGACAGGTAAGTCGAATATACCTTCAACTAAATTTGTATTTATATATAATATGGTTTAGAGAAAAGTATTTTATTCTGCCTCATTTATTTCGATCATAATTATCCATCTTTGAGTGTTTGAAATTTATTTTCTGTCTGAATTGAACAGCTGCTCTCGAAGTCGTCTGCCCTGCTTTTTGTTATTAAGGTTTTTATATTATTGAAACCCTTTTTTTAATATCAGTGTAATTTTGTTATATCTTCTTTTGATAAGTATGCGCATTTATCGTTATTTGTCAAAGTGCAATGTTTAATTACTTGAATATTCAATTACTATCGCATATTACGTATCAGATTCTTTTTTAACTTAAAGTGTTTTGTTTGAGTGCTTAGTGTTAACTTTATTTATATACTATAAAGATAATTTTGAGAGGAGCAATGTGCATGAATAAAGGGTCGATCACGACCATCTCTTTTTGCTTTCATTAGATAGAGAGAGATATATATATATATATACATATATAAGTTTATATCGTGGTGAAATACCAAGGTTGCAAGTAAAACTATACATTTCGTTTAAAAAATCTCCTTGTGTTTGTCGTCTATGCACATTCATTTCATAAATATTCATACTTATAAATTTAATAACTTTAGAAGATACTTCCACGTACAGTATATAACTTTGCAAAATTCTCTGGATTTTATTGCCATCATGGCATTGAATTCCAGGGAATTAGATTCTTACATAAAAAAAGTTCATAAAGTTTAAAACAGAAGCTGAAAATGTTTTTATTTGATTGATAACATAGTTATTACTCTGGCATTGTTTTGTTTTGCCGGGTAGTCAAGGCCTTCTTTGTTGTTGATTTGACGTTGAAATGTCTGATAATTATCATTTCGATGACACAGTCCCACGCATTGATTCTTTCGCTGGATTCCGTAACAGGTGTAATCGTCGGAGCGTGTATATTCAAAGCATGAAGAGATCTCGCATGAATCACGCATCTGCCACCCACATAGACCGGCCCCTTTGGGATGACGTTTAAAGGCAATTAGAGTCACACAATATCAGGCAAATGATATAGACCTACAAAATATGCATCTTATATCTATATGATGAGGTAAAGCGTAGGAAGGCATCACTGGACATTTATTGGGGTGTTCGGGGGCTGCTGTTTTACCGAATTTTTCACGAAAATTATTTTCTTTGTTGAAATATTCATTTAATTGTATTTTTCAACGGTATAATTTCAATGATTTTTATGGATATCTCGTCGACTTTACTTTTTTTACTCGCTAAATGTATTACAGAATTAAGGATTCTTAAGTGTTTGTTTTTGGTTCACTCGTTTTGTTCGCTTGCAAATTCCCCAATGCGCACCTTATTCAAATCTCAGTCCTCTCAATTTCTTTTACCTCATTATGACACAGGAGCATGAAGGCTAATAACAAAATTACGTAATAGATAGTTTATGTAAGGGGAGGGGGGTAAAGAGAAAGTATGATCTTTTGGGGCTGAAAAGGGTAATTTCTCAGCCTCAAGTGAATATGCTCTACTGGTCCACATTTTCATTCACAATTTGTTTTCTCGAACGAAATAATGTGAATGCAAAGACGAGGAGCTATCTTTCAAGCAAATAAGATGTGGCTTCTAATTCAATTTCTCTCCAATCTTTAATTCATTATCATCCTTTTTATAAATACACGTAATTAATATTCAAGTATAAATGCACATTCCAGGTCGCTAGATTTGAATCTATAAATTCTAGACTAGAGTCTCTAAGCATTGACAAGCATTAAATTTTGAAGGCCTCGCTACCGCCGCACCGGCTTGCGAGCAAGTCAAGATTGAGAATCCGCAAAGACGGAAATTCATACAGTGAAAGGCAACATATGATTGTGAGATTATAGAGATATTAAAGTATAGCCTAAAGACTGCTGGGAAAGTCCTTGGAACTTTCAGAATAGCAACATTAAGAGTCTTAAAGCCATGTGAGTCAGATTTAATTCGAATGTAAAATATTATAATTGGTAAATTAAGACGCGCCAATGAAGTGTCCATTAATCATTATCTGAACAGATTTTGAGGCCTAGGTTTTTTTTTTAAATCTGAGTATAATTATGTTTTTGGTTCAAAATGTCTTGAATCTTTCTGAAATATTTATAGATTGTATATTTGAAAATGTGCAAGTCAACTTTCGTCGAAGTGTAGGTGCCGACTGTACTGACGAACTATATTGAATGATTTCGTGTATACTCTTAAATATAGCTTGTGATTCTATAGCCTTTCTATAGCCTAAAAACTTACAAGATTATATTACAAATGCCCTTCATTTTCTTCATGTTTTGTGAGTGTTAATAATAATAAGGCCTATTAAATAGCTTTAAAAATGATATTGGCTACCGACCCACGCCGGTTTCCAAACAACAGCATGAAAATCTTACATTATCTATATGAAATAGGGAGGGTGTGATTGGCACTCTCATATGGTATACAGGGAATTACTGAATTAACTTTTCTCGGGGGGGGGGGGGGGGCTAAAAGCTATCCCAAAACGCGGGATGTTTTTTTTTAAACTTTATTCTTAACCTTATTTAAGATATTATACACATAAAATTCCTAACAAATCATTTTCTAACGATTAGGCCTACTGAATCTCGTGCTCCACTCCCCGTTCCATCTACCTTTTATTAAAGTCTTAAAGTCTTCATCTGATTATATCAGATTAATTTGGATAAATCAATGGTACATAATTCAATCTTATAGAGAGTACAGCACTTGGCGCCATTTTGACGAACTTCCTGTAAGATTTCAGGATCATGTCGTAGAAATCCCGATTGATATGCGGTAAAGTTTGAACATTGCAACAAACAACAACGACAACATTTTTTTAAAAGGATAACATGTATCACAAATCGGGTCTCAATCTTTCATCACATGCGTAGATAGCTTGCCATGCAATTACATACCCATGCTGTGCCTTTCCTTGCGCCCTTAATTCAATATCCTTGCAAAAATTCGCTTAAAGGTAGTGGAAATGTGGAAATTTAAAATGAAAATTAAAAGAAATTTCCAGAGGTATTTTGTATACCTTACAGCGCTAGAGAAAGTGAATCAAAACTTAGGAATCGAGATGAGGTTTAATGAAATGCTTTCAAAGATAACATTTTAAGAGATAAAGAAACAAAACGATGTAAAATTGTTAAGTGATACAAATACCATTTAAACCTATACGAAACAAAATAAAATTATATACCGATTTCTGTTGAGGCAGTAAAGCTTGAACTTCTTCAAAAGCTATAAGGAGTCTATATTCCCTTATCATATTTCAAAATATATTCATCTTAAAATATTGTATATCTTATGAAAATATTAGTCATGTTCAATTTCTACCCTTAATGACGTCGGACAAAGGTGAAGGACGTTTGGAGAGCACGCATAATATTAAACGGCTTACTCCAGTGAAATGCTTCAAACGAAATGAAAGATCAGAGGAAATATACATGTCTGCTAAATTTTTGATTGTCTTGAATAGTTGCTTTCGAAAGCTATTTTTCGATTGTCTTTGGCCCGCGCTATTAGTCTGGTAGTCTTAAAATAGCTCAGCACATGAATTAATTTCATTTCATGTGCTACTTTGATAACTATCACGGAAAGCACTCTCATCGTGGGCGAACGAATATTCTTGATAATTTTATCTGACGCCGTTTATTTTCTTTGTTCCATTACAACTCCCCGTCGTATTGTTACCTCAAATCGCAATCTGTGAACTTTGGATGAAGCTAGCTACGAGTATATTTAGTATTAAATCAGCAACCAACATCGAATGGTGTGTAATGCCTACCAATGTGATTTATTTTATCGTTATATGAAACCAAACAGATAAAAAATATCATTTCTTTAATGATAGTTAAACACATTTATTAATTGAAATTCTTAAAATTGTTTAAATGTGTCCCTTAATAAATCATAGCTGGTAAGATTAACTTCAAGTAAAGTAAATTCAGACTGCTTATTATAAAGTAAACCATAGAACATTGAAAGTTTGGAAGTGATATAGTCTAGGAATAATTTATATAAATATCGATATCACGGACTCTTCGATATTTGCCTTGTTAAAAAGTTAGCAAGGGCTTAAAATGAATAATGTAAAGACATGTCTGCCAAGTCCAATCCGATCACATACTTTCCCCGTTAATACATTCCATAAAATTGTTAATGTCACTGGCACTAAGACCCTAATTCATACCTTATTGGGTGAAAATATACCGCAGTAACAGCGCGTGAGTCTGGAATTTCCCTTCCATCCAAGATTTTTCTTCCGAAATGTGACGTTAAAAGCAGCTTTCGTAAAGATAATGACGTATTCGTTCCATTCGTAGAGTATAAACCGCAGGACCGAGATTCTAAATTTGTGTTCTCTGATTGACCACCACGCCCCTGGATATTTCCAGGGTCGCGAATTTCATTCGCAATTTTTCTGAAAATAGATATTTCAATTTTGCTTCAGTTATCTGAATGTTACGAATAGAATTTGTGTTATTATGCTTAATATCTTGATTACATTGACTTGACATGTTTAAGAAAATAGAACCTTTACATATTATCATAAAAAATAATTTTTAAAGAAACGCAAATCTCGAGGGTAATGCTTTAGAGGTTGATGAAGTTTTATCCACCTCCATGGGTGATGGGGTGAAGGAAAAATTGACCAGTTTTTAAGAATGCCCCTTTTTTCATCAAAATTTCTTGTTAAATTTCTCTGCGATTTGACGTCATGTAGACCCACTTTAAATCACTCCAAACACTTGGTAATTAATCTTTCGATGTCAATTTATGGGTAAATCTCGAAACTGGGTCAGAGTGTGCAACACGTGACGAGAGCAACAAAAATTGATGTTAATGAACCAATATTTACCGGCCTGTTAACAGGTTAATTGCAGGTGGTTGGAAATCTTTCAGCCACTTTGATAAAAATAATACAGGATGACGAGGTTAAGGGAACATTACTTGTTAACTTGAATCAAGAACTCCATTGGAACTACTGCTTTGTAATAATCTTATTGAATGAATGAGTAAAACATATATAAGAACCTATACTTCATATCAATATTCTGTTTAGTTGTATTCGTGATCCAGTGTTCTCTTTCCACAATAACGAAATTGATACTAATTTTGTTCTTAGGCAAATGATTAGTAAATGTCAGTTGAAGTGTGTCTGTCTTCTGTAATTACCTATCTGACACTTAAATCTGGAATTCATTGTTTTTATGTTGTTCTTGGTGCTCGCTTGGATTTCCGTACATTTTATAGTTCATTTAGAATACCTCTTGGTCAATGAAGTTATGACTAAGACGTTTGGGAAGGGCATGTCAGATGTTTCGAGTGAAAATTGACATGGGGGCTTGCACCTGTATCCGTGCATATGAGACTTTTTTACATTTTGCTCGTTGGTGGGCATCAGTACTTTCTTGGTGGAAACATTAACGATGAACTAACTTTCGGTGAAACCACAGATGCAGGTGTTCAGCATGTATATTGGGGATAAAGACATTATAGAGAAAATTGATGAGGGAAAGAGGGGGAGGGGTATGGGAGGGAGGGGGGATGGTAGACTTGAGGGACAGTCCCCGAACTGTAGTTAACAAGTGGGTCTTGAAACAAGTCTGAAAGTTTTTTTTTCAATAAGCATTCAGTGCGCAAGTTGCAGTCAGTGCCTTTAGGCTGCGAATTCAGACATTTTTTCTCAAGCGGAAGGGTTTGCACAGCAAACTAGGGAGAGGAGTGGAATGAATCGGGAAGAGGAGAGGAGAGGAGGGGGGGGGGATGGG
The DNA here is from genome assembly GCF_037042905.1 of Lytechinus pictus. NCBI lineage: Eukaryota > Metazoa > Echinodermata > Echinoidea > Temnopleuroida > Toxopneustidae > Lytechinus > Lytechinus pictus. The sequence goes on from NC_087245.1 coordinate 39,076,606, forward strand.
TAGGGTTGAAAATAATGAGAAAGGGAAGGAGAGTTAGAGAGAGAGAGAGAGAGAAGAGGACAAGGGGTGTAAAGAGACAATACGTTACAAAGTTTTTGAGAATATAATAGAAGATATTAAGTGGGGAGGGAGGGAGTGATTGAGCCCTCCTCAATCGATGTTAAGGGAGTTCAACTTCAGGAACTTACCCGTTCCGCTTGATAAGCTCCCGGCCTGTTGATGGCACTTCAAGATTTGGTAACGACCCTGCCCCCTTGTGATTTGCAGCCCTCCCATCTAAACTCTTAACCCGGACAATGTTCGACGCTGTATTGATATTGCTAAAACACCACTTAAGCAATTGTTTTTCTTTGATGAAATCCAATGTCGGGGTAAATGCGAAGATACAAAAATTGCATCCACGTGGGAGGAATATGGGGAAGTCGAATTGTAATGAAGTAGGTCGAGGAGATGATAGGGTTTGAAGCCACGTTGAAAAAAAAAACGACTCTGAAAAGTGAGAATGAACTGTCACTGCTTAAAAAAGGCACCTGAGCTGTTCTCAAGTTCTGTATAAAAATTGAGGTTTTAACAGATTTTAATTTCAACATTAATTCATGCTGGGTGACATCAAATCTGAATATCTTTTCTGGATGTGGAGGTGCCGTGGCCGAGTGGTCTGAGGCGCCTGACTATATTATAGACATTTGAAAGTCCGGGGTTCGATCACCGGCTACGGTACGTATTCCCGTGAGCAAGGTATTTAATCGACAGTGCTCTTTTACCTGCATTCAAATAAATTGAATTGCTATATAAATGCATTCTAGGTAACTAGGTGTGCATTTGTGTTTTTTTTATGTGGATAAAAGTTTGAAAATTTCGATCGTAATAAGCATGCAAATGAACATTAATACAAGTTATTTCATTAGGTTTTTACAATCTGAAATTTAAAATGCAAACGCCTTGTTATCTACAGACCTCATCGTCACAATCCTACTATCATAACAACGCAGATATGATTTTTCAAAGTCTTTTTGTGAGCAAGTGTGATCCAAACATATTGTTGTAGACCCGAGACATTCCAACCATTAAAGCAGAGAAGAAGAAAAAACAAGAACCATTCATAACCAGTTTTACCCCAAACGCTTTCCAGGGCATGCAGGTAGATCGTGTTCAGTGCATTCTAAAAAGGATAACCCTTCTTTCCTTGTTTCACTTTACACACGAAACAAGACTAAAACATGACTAAAAGAGAGAAAAATAGGAGGGGCGGGACAGTATGAGGTCACTCTCCTCATTCCATGTCCCCCTTTCTCTTGCTTTGGTCATGAAGTAAGCGAGATAAAGCAAATTTGAAAAGGATAGTGATAACAATTTCATAATATATAGATGAAAAGTAATTACTCTGAAAGTTGATAAAAGTTACTCGTGTTCATGACCATAGAGATAAACTCCATACCATGACCAATGACCAGTGGCGTACCTAGGATTTTCCACAGGGGGGGGGGGCAAAATCGGCCGCCAAAAAATTTGACAAGCAAAAAAAAAAAAAAAAAAAAAAAGGTCTTCAATAAAAAAATATAGGTATTCGTACCAGAAAAAAATTTGACAAGCAAAAAAAGAAAAAAAAAGGTCTTCAGGAGGGGTAGTAAAGGTCTTAAAGCTCGTCAGGGGGGGGGGGCAATAAAGGTCTTCAAGCTCGTCAGGGGGGGCAGGTATATGTCTTTTGTATGGGTTGTTGCTCGTCAGGGGGGCAGAGTGCCCCCCTGCCCCCCCCCCCCCCCGTAGGTACGATAGTGCCAATGACACATTGACATGTCTGAATACAAGCGATGATCTGGGGTTGGATGGAGCGGGTTTGCTACCCTCTGGAATTTTGAATTCTCGTACATCAGCGAATTGGGGAGGGGCTCGTCTCGTCCCCCTCCTCGAGTCCTCTGCAGTCGTTGCGAATATTATCAAGATAATCATGGCTGCGCATGAATTTGTATTGCAAACTTGCAAAAGTGGTGAAGATTGAATAATATAAAAGACCTTTTGAAGTACAACTATATCATCATATCGAAACATTGCAATTTTCTCTCGGATACTTAGAGTTGGCACGAGTCTAATTTGCCAATTTTGGTTCGGTCAAGCAGGCAGCCAACCAGCCGGCCGGTATACTAGTACTTTATACCGTGATGATTCGACATCATCAAATTGTTCAGAATCACCCAATCATTCTGAATGAGATTTTAAAGCTAAAAATCCTGAAACAGCACTATAGTATTCATCGACAAAGTATCATCCTTATAGGGTGTCGTGGCCGAGTGATCTAAGGCGCTTGACGACAAAAAGGGGTAAGGGTTTCATTCCCAAGACGAACCTTGGGTTAGGTCTTTTTTATATCTTACATCAAATAAATGAAAGTGCTTTATTATTGGTATCAATGTTAGCTCGTTTGAAAAGAAAAGAATCAAAATTTGCAACTCTCCATAAAAAAAAACCCTCTGGGACCCGCAACCAAGGTCCATTGCTCTGCAAGAATATCGATGTTGGTATTACCACACTGTTTGTTTGTTTTGTTTGTTTATTTATTATCCGATTATTAAAAAAAAAACATGAAATATAAATTACATAAATACATAACATAAATGGCATTAATAGAAATAAACAAAATGAATTGCAAATGAATAGATAGAATAAAATAATCGAAAGGATTGCCCATTTCAGAGTTATTGACATAAATCACTCTGGTCTTCCATGGGGTCCATAAAAAATACATTAAAATAGTTTACATTGCAATACAAGGAAAATTTGATATTAAAAAAAAAAAAAAAAAAAAAAAGTGCGAAAGAAAAAAAACATATATATGTATAAAACATATAAGTGAATGTATCAATTAACAACCCCCACCAACAATACATATTATCAAACCAAAACCTACTTTATCACCCCCCCCCCCCCTCTGTGTGAGCAGCAATAGAGATGCTAACATATGTGGTTTATAAATCAACCAAGTATTCATCTATTAGTCTATTGAATTCCTTAAGTGTGCCAGATTGGCGAATTCTTATCGGTAATTCATTGTATAACACAGTTGCACGATACATAAAAGTTCGTTTGCAATTGTTGGTTCGCGGTTTAGGAAGAGCCAACAGGCCTGACGTTCTGAAGTTATATTTGTTTTCCTTAATAACAAAGTTCTCCTTCATATACCCAGGAGCCAAATCATGCATTATTTTATACATAAATGATAACATGTGTCTCTTTCTTCGCTACATAGTTGTTCCCAGTCCAGCAGACTATGAAGTTCAGAAATAGATTTATGTTCATATGGGTTTATGCCTAAAATTATTCTAGATGCTCTGTTTTGGAGTTTTTGAAGTTGTTCTAACAAAGTCATACTGGTGGATTGCCAGACTACATCAGCATAGTCAAAATGAGGTAAAACAACAGTGTTGTATATTATATTCAAGTTTGAAGTACTCATAAAGTGTCTAAGTCTACATAAGAAATTTATCATTTTTCCTATCTTCTTACACATGTTATCTACCTGCAGATTCCATTTCAATTCTGAGTCAACAAGAACACCGAGATATTTGAAACTTTTAACTTGAGTTAAGCGAACACCATTTAAGTTTAAATCTATACAACCATTCTTAGTAAGCATTTTTTTCGAGCCTATCAACATACAAACAGTTTTGTCACAATTTATTCTTAACTTGTTTTTCTTCATCCACGATTCCAGTACTTTCAATTCCTTATTCATTGTTGTTTGTAAAACTTGTGGTTCTTCATGTGAAAAATATACCACAGAATCGTCTGCATATAAATGTACAGAACATTTGTTGAAACATTTGGGTAAATCGTTTATAAATATAAGGAACAACAGTGGACCTAATAAGGACCCTTGTGGAACACCGAATTTGAGAGGCTGTTCCTCACTATAGAGAAGTGCTGAAATAGGTGTATGAAAAACAGTGTCCAGTCGGTGTTATAGGTTAATATATATATTTTTTTTAAATTTAAACATTTATCCGGTGTGGTCATGGACAGAAAACGGGGTCAATAGGACTTTTTTTCAGTGTAGAAGAAGAAGTATCACTAAATGGCAAAAATTGCCTCAAAGCATGCCCTAGCTGTCAGGAAAATATATGGCAAGTTCAAAGATGGAAGATCAACCAGAGCTCTGGGGTGGTCATCGTGCTCCTAGCGACCATGACGATGGAAGAAAGGAGGCGAGGGTTCATGGTTTATTGATTTTTATATTAATCCATCGGAAATTGGCCCGATTTCCCGCGCAAATTACCCCAAAGCGCGCCCAGGGATAGGGGAGTGTAGATAACCAACAACCTGCCAATCCTAGGCTCTGCGGTCGCCATCAAATTTCGTCTTTGTCATTTATGACCACAGTTCTTACGCTGAAACTTCCAAACATTGGTATACTTGTAAATGGCGACCAGAAGTTGTGGATTTGTTGTGAAACTCTTCGGTTATGGTATTTTTGGGATAGAGAGTTGTTCGTCATCACGAAAAGACATAGAAGTGAGAGTAGTGGGTTGGTGTAAAACCGACACCTTGAATTAATTGAAGCCACCTCCTTTTACTGGGCGGTGGATGCATGTTGGAGTAATTATGGCCGGGATTTTACCGAATGGCGTCATTGACCTCACACGAACATGCCCCAAAATGTGAATTGAATGTCGCATTCAAAGTTTCTTGATATACATCTATATAGATACTTTGCCATAAAGCGTTTCACTCAGAAGAATTAGTAGATGCATCTTTTAAAAGAACTTTTTAGAGTTCTTTGAGATGAGAAAAACATTGTGAGTATTCGTCTTTCATTTTCGCATTGAGGTTTCCGAGAAAAAAAAATCGATTTGTTTTACATCAATAGAAAAAAGTAATGAACCGTATAAGCAATCTTTTTCGGTTTAATGAGTGATAAATCCTTCTCCAAAATTAATGTAAATATAAAGACTGACTTGTAATAGAGGAATTAAAGACAATGTAGATGGTGTATATTAGTCATAAAGTTGCCTCACATTATGATTTCTGACGACTTTCAGGGCTAAACATTATATTTCTTCTTTATCACGACACCCTATTTATATGATTTCATAATTAATAAACAGGATATCCTCTTCAACAACATAAGTGCGACCAAATGTTCTGCTCTTAACTATGTTGCTTTGGCAGCTGCTAAAACCTCAACATTATTAAGCTACCATACCTTAAAATATTCCTCAACCTTGCCCGCCATTGCACCGGCCCCATCAAAACTATCTTGGCGTCGTGCCAAATTGTGAAGCCACACATTTCCGATGTTACTCAAACTAATAAAATTCTGTAATTTTCCTCTAACAAAATAGAATTTTTGTATGCATTTGACTAAATTTAGCTAAAGTTATGACGTCAATATTTGACCTGTTGTCGGGGTTCGGGCCCATCTCTGTCTTGACTGTCAACAGCCGTATCACTGATTAAACAGCCTTGTCTTGAGCTGGTATAGAATGACAGGACCTTGATTAGCCCCAGGTGATCCCTTAACTTGCCCCGGTGCCACAACTACCCCTCCGAGAGACACGGTGCTCGTTCCCTCGATTCATTTATAGCACTGAGCAGAGTTTGTGTTTCTTTTTTTCTTCCTTATCGCCAAGTTCATCTTTACGGCTACCATAAAGCAGAAAGTTATAATTACCGCTAAAAACGCCTTCTTCGTTGGTTTTGTTTTTGTTGCTGCTCTTTTATCTCTTCCCGCTATATAATTGGTGCTGATAGTTTTGTAAGAAATATAAAAAAATTGCTAAATTCCCAGGGTTTAAAAATCTTCAAGTAATAAAAAAGAACGAATGATGCATCAAATGATGGTGTTTTTAATAAGCTGCATGTGAAATTAAAAACATGGTTTTCTTTAGTGATCATGAAAAGGAGTTACAAAATGGATCCTAAAAAATAATGCATTATGATTTTGCTTATTATAAACGCGTTAATTCACGAGGAATCCACATAATAACACACACCCAAAATAAACGGAGCAAAATTAAATATTTTCCGTTCAGGAATTTATTCAATAAACTTTTACCGTGCACTCGGCGCTGCTTCGGGCAAGTTAGAACTGTTCCAGAGTGCCTCGTGAGTGCAATTCTTACTAATGTCATCGCACTGAGATGATATACATCTATTCTTTTATCATTTTAAGTCAATATAGATATTAGTTATATAGATATGAGAGATAAATGGTGTGAATAAATAATTACTATCCATAGCTTTGTGATCGATGATTTTTAAAGTCTGATAACATTAATCCCAAATGGTGTCATTTTTCACCCTTTAATGATTTTCACAAGATGGTCGACGCTTGATACGAAGCTGATGGCAATACATGACGACATGACGAGTAGCTGTTACGGCTTCCTTCGCGAGCCGGCGAAATTTGTCCCAAATTTCCGATTTGAAACCAAACACAGTAGATTCAGATCAATAAATTCGCTTTAAATGTCTGTTCTTTATACCTCAAAAGATAAGTGGTGACGCGGCGACCTAAATATATTTTCTTAACATTCGATAGTTTCAAGCACGTTCAATGGGTGGGAGAAAACGCAATGGTAATAGTGTTCCTTGTCGGTGGTTTCGGATTAAAGTAGAATACAAAGATTAGAAATAGATCGAGATCCGTTTGAAATATAGGACACATTATACAGGTCATCTTTCCAGATCAGGACAGGTGGACTGTGAGTGAACTTGTCGTAACCTTATTTGGCGCGAAAATTTATTTGCTGCGTTGAATGTGAGCACGGGAATGGATCAAGACAAAAGTGGTATCAAAATAGATAATAGGTTATACTTTTGGCGTGAGAGATTACATCAGTCTTCATCGTGAGGTATATATAGAGCCTTTAAAAGGAGAACCAAAGAAAATGATCCCAAACTTATCAGAATCTATACCCACAAAAGGAGAAAATGCGATTGAAGTGATTTTTTATTGTGCCTTGAATTAGTCCAGTGCCGTGATATTCAAAAGCTAAGAAAATTCGATTAATAATAGCCATAATAATATTGATTTATATAGCTCCGTAAGAGCTCCTGAAATGCTTGGAAAACAAAAAATAAAATAAAAAAGGAAACAAATGTTTATTATATATATTTATTGTCTAAAAGTATTGTTATTATTATTATTTCTTTAAATCGGACTTGAATATAGAATCAATGGTCTATGGATCCGTGATGAACGAAGAAGAAAGTAAAGTAGGCTTCCACGAATTTACGACTGGGGATGGAATTGACCTATTTGAAGCTTAGGATCATGTGTCATCAATTAATTGAATTCATACGAGATGATATTATGACGTCAGGAGATGAAATTGAATATGGTCCATAGAGATGGCCAATATTAGACCTGGAATCAAGTGGTCAAGGATTTTTTTTTCGGTTTGAGGTCAAAATGAGATCATAATATACTACCTGAAGACGGTTTTGCTCCTGTGGAGAGGGAATGAAAAGCAACATCAGTGGAGGTATTTTTAGAACGTAGAGATGACGTTGGACTGTTTCTGGTGTGAAAATTGAATTATAATAGATGACCGGCCGGATGGCAATTGGTCAATTGGGTTTGTTATCATATGACGTCATCTTGCACGATGATGTCATAATCATGGATCCCTTTATAACTACGAATATGCGCCTTATGGTATGCAGCATGAGAGAAACATAAATAGGGGGAATACTAATCATTATTCAGTACAGTTTCTTTCCTTTTCTTAACTCTCTTATTTATTAATCGCTTCTTTCTATCTGCCCCTCTCTCGGGATATCATCTTTCCATTTCACTTTTCTTTCTCCCTTTCCTCCTTCTTTCTTCCTTACCTCTTCCCTTGTTTAATCATGTTTTGTTTCATAAAATTCACTTTTATTGATAATTTCCATTTAACATTATTTTGTCATTATCCTACAAAATGTGTATGCTAGTTATGAAAAAAGGGATTCAAGATTTATTTTTTATTTTTTTTAATAATAATGAATATAATATAAGTCAAGTGTTATCATCTATGACGTCAAAACGGCAACTCTTATCGACGAGCGCTTGTTTTTAGTAATGAAGAATGACTGGTGGTTGATCAGTCATAATACTATAAGACAGTGGGTTTCGTGGGTGAGTGAAGATGGCAACATATTTTTTTGAGATTGAAGATGACACAACCTTGACGTCAGATTCACAGAACTTCAGCTTCTGAATATTAAGCGGCTTCCGACGGCAGAAAGCCGCACAGCTAGGTTAATGGTCTAGTCATAATGAATGTCCTAATTAAGAACTCATTTTACAACGATATAGGTGAAGCGAATTCCACGATTTCCTTTTGGGATGATTATTCTAATTGGTATTTTCCAGGAGCAAGTTCAGTTTATATCTTCCATATATAAATATAGATTATGTTCTCAAGAAGTATCATACATTCGGTGTAATTTGTGTTGAGGGGAATTCAGAAGGCGGCCTTTTAAGTGAACGTGATGGCCCATATTGCTAGTAGTAATCCAAATTTGTCGGTATGATCAAACGTTAAGAATCATTTGCATTTCAATAATGATTGTTTTATAATAATGATAATAAAGGTGTATATCCCCACTCTCTCTCTCTTGTTAAAACGATATTCGCAAGTCTTGACTTTTTGTTATTTCAGTTTCATGTTCTGACATGCTATTCCTATTATCTTAACTTTCTTCACAGATGATTCTGGGAGAGTTGCGGGTTCGAACCGATATCCGACAGAAGCAGATCCAGCAGGAAAATCTCCCGCCCTCATCGGCGGCACAGCGACCAACCAGCCCCAACGGGAACTACCCCCAGAATGGCAACGGAGGGTTACACCCCAACCACGCCCACCAAAGGAGGGCTGGACCACCTGTATCGCAGAAACCACTTGGGTACGGTGCTATCGGAGCTATGAACGGGGCTCGAACCGATAGGTCACAGATACCGACCAGCAAGCCGCAGGTGGATGATGTAAGTCTGAAAAGAACATTTTCATTTTTTTTAAATTCAACCTTTCAGCTAAAGCTATCATGCAATAATTCAAGTATTCAACGACTTATGAATCCCATTGGATCATTTATTAATTTGGGCGTTATCCTTCGAACGTCGGCCGTGATTTATACTGTTCAAAAGTATTTGTTTTTTAATCCTTTAAATGAAAAATTAATTTTCCAGTATTGAATATGTGTTTTAGATATAGAAAGTAAACAAAAGAAAAATTATACACTGATGGCTTATTCGGACCACTCACACTCATATCTAGAAGAGAGAGAGAGAAAGAAAGACGGGGATGGGGGAAGGTGGAGGAAATCAGAAAACTATATTTATGGAAGATTAATGCAGTCAAAGTATTCCTGCGCTTAAGCGTTTAAATATGTCTTTATAAAAAAATAAACGCTCAAGTAAACAGAACAAGCAAGGAGAGAGAAGAAAGAGAGAGAGAGGGTGCTATATATATATTTTAACATTTGCACTATTTTTCATAATAACATTGTTCATATAATAATAAGGATTTGTCATGTTTTGTATAATGCTAATGATACTCATTTGATATAAAACGTTCTATGTAAAACTCCGCAATAGTATTCATTGCTGTGCTATCATAATTAAAAACTTGTACTATACCTCGCACGCTGATATAAATGTAATTATTCTTTGACAGTAGCTTATTGTTTTATTTCATTCTTGCATGTAAATCATCTTAATTCTAATTGCAGCTTTATGCATGCACTCAAAATTCAGTTGTCACTTTTGACATATTTCCCCCCTTTTTTTCATTAACATACTTTGCACATTTTTTTCATATTCACTGTTACACCATTGTCGACTAACCCCAAAATTAGTGCGTGAATAGGAACAGGCAAAAAAAAAACAGTGCTAGGCGTGCATGACTGAAAATGAAAGAAAACAAAAATGGGACGAAAGAACCTAGAGCTGAAGATGACTGTGTGTATTTGAGTTTTGTCAGACGTGTATCAATCAGATATGATTATTTACGTCTGGGACCGACCTTTAACGTCACCATCCGAAAGACGTGACTAGGGCTCGAACCTCGAACCTCTGCATCAATTTGTAACTTCCTCACAGCTTGGATTACAGGCGCACGCCACAACGCCCACAACTGAACTAATGTCTGAAAAGGGTATATTTCATAACCGCATTAAGAATTTAGTTCGGGGCTACTTAATTGAAAAAGGAAAAAGAAATGAAATGGTAAATGTAAAATATGGGGCTTGTAGCGAAAGAACGGGATTATTAAGGAAAGGATATCGCTAAGAAATCGAATCTAAAAAAGCAGAAGAAATAGCTTATTACCATCATTTATATCCTCTTACTAACACATGATATTAATGTTTGGGTGGTCTTTAGGAAGCAGTTAAGCATCGATCCAGATTTCATAAATTTGCACGGAATTGTTCAATTTTCGTTCAGCATTAATTTTTAGCAATACCAGTTTTCACTACCACATGAAGAGAACCTAATCATTTTGTCTCCGAGAATAAAAATCAACACGCACCCAAAAATGAAGGTATAAAACTTGTTGCCAGGGGACACCTGCCCCTGTGCCCCCATGGATCCGCACAGTGCTTTAGTTAGAAATAATTCAATTATTTCTCTTTGAATGGCACATTTTCATCACTCTTCTTGACTAACATCACTGCTCCCAAACTATGTATTTTGACTATTTTCATAATTATGATTTTGTTTTTGCATGTTTAGAGAAATAGCCATGAAAACTGGGATGTGGTATACTAATAAAAGAATATCAATAAATATAAGTCAACAATGCATAACCATATACTAGACAGAGATTAATCACCTTGCCACACATCTTTTAGTTAAATAAGAGTTACGCCTATCATCCCTATATAGATTTAAAAAAACGAAACACTGCAAACGAATACATTCATGCACATTTAAGGCAAAAATTCTACTTTATTTAGCTCTTTATAGTGGCTAGTTCGATGACACTTTTTTTCTTATACTTTAAACTCATCTGTTATACCATTATGATAAAAATGCTTGAATGATATTCAATAAATTGTCTTCTTAAAACGATTAAAGTATTGCTGGGCAAATATAACAAGTGCATGGGAAATACGCACAACACAAAAGTAAAATAATGTTACGTAATTTTATCGAAAGTATCTTGTACGTGCTTTCGCCAGCTATCAAGTTTTATTTTAGATGTACCGTACTTATGTTTTCCTTAAACTATCACTTTCTCGGCTTCGCTGACGAAAGATAAATGTACTTCGCCTCGGAAATATCACTTACTCCCAGCTGCACACCATAAACTATCGGCAATTAGACCTTATCGCTTCATCACTTTAAAGATCGCTGCAAAGCTAATATGAGCATATAGATTTCTCATACACTGCAGCATTAACCAGATATTAAATAGTAATAATAATTAAAAAAAATTCCAGCGATGAGAATTTGTATAGTAACAGCTGTTGCCTGACATATCAACATGCAGACGGATCGCGGAAGACATGCTGACGAGAAGCATGTCCATTGGCAGAGGTCTCGGCCGAAAGAGGAACCAGTTGAACCAAAGGCTATCCAAGGAAAATTCATTCTTGGAGAGGTGAAAAACTAGTAGTTAATTGACCTTTAAGATTCCCGATGTGGTTCTTTTGCCATAGAAAGGTTTTATTTACAATCAACACGAAAACAATTAATTAGTTAATTTACACAAATATGATTAAACAAACGTACACGATGCTTTTACATGACTTCTAATGATAAAACAAACGTGTAATCTTTTTATGAAGAACACGCTCGATAACAATACCGTTTCAATATATTTTCGATGTTATATACTGTAATTCTCAGTATCTTGGATTGTTAGTTTAAAACGTTATCAAATGCCCCAATTCAATCAAATCAACACATAAACATTTGTATTTTTGTCCATTGTTTGTGGGCGTTTGTTAAACGACAGGGCAGTACCGGGGCGAGATAGAATAGCACAGCGGTTGAATGCTTATAACTCGTCAATGGTTCATCAATAATCTAAATCATTCATACTTATGAGACATGTATATTGTTGTCGATTCGATCATAAGGGTTATTGTCATGATATATAGTAATGGGATTGTATTGCCAGCCACTAATATTAAACATTCATATGTCAGAGATCGCTCTATAAACTTTGCCGTTTTATGTTGTTAATAAAGTGGCATGTTTTGATATTCATTCTACATATTCTAATATCTTTTGAAACCTATAAGCCCTTCTCTCATTTTTATCCCACCATGAGTGAATCATTGCATGTTTCATGTTCATTCCCTTAATGATTATATATTTCGAATGTGATAATATATATATAATTATCTAGAAACGTGCTTTTTTGCCATCCCATTTTACATACATGTCATCATTCTCACATGTCTATAATTTTACAAATTTTGCCACCATATTTTTCGTCTTCAAACAATTGTTTCACTCGTATGGTTGTTATACATCTACAAGGCTTTCAATGGTACTTCTAGGGTAAAAACAATATTTCAAAATAATTGATGTCTTCCCCTTTTAACGAAGAGATGGTATGAGAGCTACAATATCGTCAATAAAACTTTTACTTATATCTGGGAAAAACACAATGGTTTGTCTTATATTTGCCCTTTGAAAAAAAAGTATGAGTTGTCAAAATTGATATAATAAGTATTCCATTGGCAACTCAGACTTTATTATCATGGGTCTTTTTTAGGCTGAACTTGAACATTGCAAACGGAATATTGGAAGAAAATGTGATCAAATTATTGAAAAATTGAAGGGGGAGAGGTCGCCCATGCCCCTTGTAGCTTCACCACCGAGTCATAACATGTAAAATGAAGATGTCGAAGAAGATAGATACAAAATATTCTTCCCCTTTTCGAGAAAAGTTATATGGTCAATCATACATTCTGAATTCTTTTTATGTTGACCGTGGCTTTTATCTTTTATATAATTTTATATGTATAATAATCATTGTTCTCAATCAGGAGATCATCAATGAGTTGACATACCATATGCATGAGATCGGACCGGAGGCGTGGTGCAAAGTCTTCTTCATGGAGAAGCGGTGTCGGTTATCCGAATACCAAATCAAGTCGCCAGCCATGATCATCGACGGGTACGCTTATCAACATCCGGGAAGGTACGCACATATCTTGTGTTCTCATCTTTTATTTTCTTTTGTTTTCGTTCCTTTTCTCTTTCTTTTCTTTTTCTTTTCTTTTCTTTTTTTTCCCCGTTTCAATTCTTTTAGTTTTGTTTCTTTTGTTTCTTTTTTCATTGTTTTGCTATATATATATTTTTTTCTAACACTAAATCACAACTATTCGAGTAAATTGTTTTTTTGTGTGTCTTTCCTTTTCTTTTCTTTTCTTCTTTCTTTTTCGTTTCTTTTCTTCTTTTTCATAAATATATTTTTTTTCTAGCACTAACTCACAACTTTACGAGAAAAATAAAAAATATATAATGTTAGTGATACCAGCTTGTTATCTTTTTCTTTTTGTAGACTTGGTTTCGGGGCGTTGGCGAACCCACTACGGGATCCTGAAACCAAGAAGGTCCGCGAACATATCGGCAAAGGCGTTCAGTTAGAGATCGATAGCGAGGGAAACGTCTGGGCCACGAGACTAGGCAAGAATGAGGTATTCGTCAAGGGGTGCTTTGAACCCGAAAACCACTGCATCTCAGCGGAAGTAGTTAAAAACATGGGACGCCTACCACAGAACCAAGCTATGAAAGTAAGATTATTGCTCTGATTCTAACAGTTTGATGGAATATTAATCCCATTGAAATAAAAAAAAGAATAAAATGTTCAGTTATCTCTTAACAAAAAACTAATTTTTGAAAATAACTTAATGTAAAGAGCTTGACCCTGAATATACTCATATGGAAGAGTAAAAAAATCAAATATATCTATATTGATTTTATTGTACACTGTGAAGTAGATGTATTTGCTCTGAATATCATAATAACTAAGATCTGCATTATTGAAAGATAAACAACTTTTAACAAATAATTTTCGAACTTTATCCAGTTATGATAGTATTTATTTGTGCATGTATCTGTCTTGTCTAAAGCCGTGTACACACATTTAAAACAAATCTCATTACATATAGAGTATAAGACTCAAGACAGAAAATCCACACAAACCTATAAGAGATCAAAATTTACCGCAATATTCTTCACTGATAACCTTTCAAGTCAAATTTCCGGGATTTAATTTGACAAGTAATTTAATTACTGCCCCATTTTCCTGCATAGCCTTTCCTGATTTATGTCCAGGCCAAATTACCGCTTGCTATAGGCACATCATATTATGAACAAACAAAAATGAAGAATGGCAAGGGGAAATTAGAAAGACAGTCGGAAAACAAATGCCTTTCTGAAGATCAAAGCTTGTTTTTCAGCAAGAGGGCAATTCCATGAAATAATTACACTTTTTGTATACGTCTCATCCTCATTTTTGTTTTTCATTCGTACATTACTTAAATAGATAATTCAGACTAAGAATAATACGATTTGGAACAGATAAACAAAATCAGACAAACAACCAAAATCGGGCAAGGAACAATAAAGCTGTGCTAAAAGAAAAAGGAAAGTGGGGATGTGACATCATCAGCCCATCTAATGTATATTCATGACGGTGTGCATGATAATTGTTTTCACAAAATATTGCTAAAATTTAAAATCCAATAACTTCGTTATTTGTCATCAGATTTGGATGAAATTTTCAGCATTTTGCTATGTGAGTTTTACTCTATTTATTTAGATAATATATAAATATTCTTAACCCGGAGTACCCCTTTAATGAACTGCCTCCGAACAGCCCAAGCTGTGATAATTTGAGAATAACTACAACTACAACTTTTCATCTGAGTTATAAAACGGAGATTATAATTTCAGGAGGGGATGGACGTTAGTGTATACTTTATGGAACAGCTCAAAGTAAAATAAAATAATATTCATGAAAATGATTATCTCTTTCTCGCAATCAGGTATTTGACATCGTGGAATACAAGGCTCAACTCGCCATCGAAGCAAAGAAAGGCGACGGCCAAATCGATCACCATCGGTTGAAGAAACTCAGCATCGTCTCGCTGAGTTTCGTCAAAGATAAGGTCGAAGATTTTAACACGCCTTGTTGGATTTCATTGGTCGTCCTCCCCGCCATCAGAATGGACAATCCCAAAGGTGAGTTGGGAAACATGAAGGCAGGCTATTCCATTTCGGTTTAATGGGGGATATATTCTCTATTAATCTGTAAAGCGTTCGTCGTTCCGAAGTATCAAGCGCTGATATATAAAAGTGGATTATAATCATTATTTTAATCAATTTTGCCAAACATTGGTTTCTTTCTTTCTTTCTCCCAAACCAACCCTCCTCAAAAAACAATGAGGGAGCATAATCAATAATTAGTTTTTCCTTTTCTTTTATAGAAAGATTTTATTCAAAATGAAACATGAAAACAATTCATTTTCCAAAGCAAACAGGTTCAAAACCGTTCTACATGTGTGCTATTATCTAATGATTAAACAAGCATTTTTTTGAAGGACCCGCTCAATTTCACAATAATATTTCAATATATATTAACAGAACTGATACTGAAGTTATGTTCCTAATCATTATCACTATCACCAAAATGGATTTTTTTTTTCAAATGGCGTGTGACTGTCAGGAAAATGTGCCATGAACTCCTTTTAAAAATATGTCACGCTAGCTCCTCTGCATACTTTTAGCAGCTGTATGTTTCGTGATGCGCTTACTTTACTTCCGTGGCTATTACTTATCTACAGTGGTTTTTAAGAAGATAAATCCGGAAGCCACATAATTAGTGCGCCTCCTATGGGTTAACCATTGTCAATTAAGGCCTCTTCCTCAAGACAAGAAGTATATAACTCG